>NC_044911.1:7228382-7528382 GCF_001633185.2 Quercus lobata | reverse complement strand
TCGTGGTTGATTTTGGCTTGAATTTTTAGTAGAGAATCAGTCCATGTAGTGATTGGATTATGTATAGAATTAGGTCCTCCTGGTACATTTTGGTTGTTTCTTTGATGGATTATTTTTTTGAGGATCAATCCATGTTCTGACGGGATTACCTATTGGACTGGGTCCTTCCGGTACATCGTGGTTGATTCTTGCTTGAATATTTTGTAGAGAGTCAGTCCATGTTCTGACTGAATTACCTGTTTGACTAGGTCCTTCCGGTACATTGTGGTTGATTCTTACTTAAATTTTTTGTAGAGAATCGGTCCATGCAGTGATTGGATTATGTATAGAATTTTGTCCACCTGGTATATTTTGGTTGTTTCTAGCTAGTTGATTTCTTTAAGGATTGATCCATGTTCTGACTGGATTACCTATTGGACTGGGACCTACTGGTACATCTTGGTTGATTCTTGCTTGAATATTTTGTAGAGAATCGGTCCATGTTTTGACCGGATTACCTATTAGACTGGGTCCTTCCAGTACATTGTGGTTGATTCTTGCTTAAATATTTTGTAGAGAATCGGTCCATGCAGTGATTGGATTATGTATAGAATTAGGTCCCCTTGGTACATTTTGGTCGTTTCTTGTGAGATGATTTTTTTGGGGATCGGTCCACTGTGATATTCTCGCACTTGAGCTTACGAAGTAAAGTGAGAGGAAGACAAATGACATGACAATGAACATCTTTCTAATTATTGAGTCAAACATTTTGCCTGCTCTAATTTAACAAAGTGGTTGTTGGAATGAAGTTTTCACACTATTGTTCTCAAACCTTATTTATAAGCCTAAGTATTAGATAATAAAGGTAATATAATTTTATAGTAACCAAACTATATTTGGTCAAAAAATTCTTGGTAATCTCAATCACAAGGTATTTCCCTTTAGAATGACTTATTTTTGGTAATTTTATTGTTGATATTTAAATATAAATCCTACAAAGTAATTGTTTGTTAGGACATACGTGTTACACATGTTAGGAACATATGTCACTATTTTATGTAATTGGCTAATCCTTTGACAAAACGCACTTTACTTGTAATTAGGTAGATCTAGGATGTGTTTAATGCTTCAAGAAACATGGTTTCAAATTCAAGTGTTAAAGCCATGCAAGTCTATCCAAGAATCAAGTGTGAAAAGTGCTGTTCAATAAAGCTAGACAGCTAGCATCTATCGAGCCTTGAAAAGTTGTTCTAGCCTATGGCTTGACAGCAGCTCGACAGATAGGTTATCTATCGAGGTTTATGAAGTTCAGTTTTTCAGGACTGTTTTTCATCCATTCAATGAATATATGTTTTGGCTTGCTTTTCTCACAACCCTAGATATATATAAAGAATATTTTATGGGCTGTCAAAGGTGACACAAGTTGCACATGTTTTGAGCAAAGTTTGCTCATGCAAATTGTGACTGGAGACAGAATTTGTCCTAGTTCATCTTTCTTGTGAAGAAGCTACTATGTTTGTGCATCGTAGGGCTTTGTAACCAAGAAGCTTCTCGATCTTCATCGTGTGATGAACTGAAGAACTTTGCAGCCAATAATCTTCTCTAGTTGGTGATTGAAGTCGCGTACTAGGATCCGCGCAATTGGTTAGTCACGTACTGGGAGTCGTGCATTAAAAGGAGAGATTGTCACTACAGAACAAGTCCAATTGGGTATTGGGGTAAGAGTTCAACTGTAGGTTGGTATAAGGTACTGAAATTCATTTACTTGTAACCGCTTGTTTTGATAATAATGGATTCTCGGAAGTAGTGACCTTAAAATCACCGGGTGGGGTTTTTGCAATGTAGGTTTTCCCCATTCGTAAACAAATCAACGTGTCAATTTATTTTTCGCTGCATACTTTAGTTATTGGTGATTTGTTTGTGCTACTACGCATTTTGCATGTTAATTTGATTAATTAATAAACTTGAAAAATTAATCAAGTAATTCATCACAAGGGGTCAATACTTTTTGGCCTATCATTGTTGAAAATCTATTGTGATTTACGTACTAGGAAAAAAAATTATTTCCTACTCTTGTGAAGGTTAAGACTAAGATGAATAACTTGGTAAAACCTTTTACGTGGCAGAATTTCAATGCATTGTCCCTGTTTCCTTTTCAATGAAGACGGACACATGACATTCATAAAAAAAGATGGGGTGGAAGGTTAGATTAATGAATTATCAAACAATTCACCCACTGGCAAAATCATATGTCGTCGCATAATAGTCATGATTATATTGTAGTCAAACATATTTATGCTTGTAACAACAAAGGTACTCCCAATCACAAAGTATCATCCTTTCTAATCATTGTTTCTGGTAACGCTTTTATTCAATTTTAGAATAGTGTTTTGTTAGCTTAGACGAATTCCTCTAAACCAAATTTTACCTATATCTTTAAATAAGATGATGGATATTCGGCCTATCGTAATTGTCCATATACTCACCAATTCACCATCTTCTATCAGAAAATGACTTTCACCTTCCCAACTACACCAATGAGAATCATTTTGTAGACACCTCATTTTGAAACCAGGGATCCTCATGAGGTCAAAATCCAAAGTTTCCTTTAGGAAAGAGTAAATGTCATTCAATCTTTTTCTAAAATGAATTACAAAAATATTGAATTTCACTACAATCGAATTGATGCATTGGATGCAAAGATCAAAGAACCCCATCACAAATATCAAATCTGTACGGTTAAGGTAAACCCTTGTAATTTAAACGATGTGAGCAAGAGAAATTAATTTTAATTCGAAAATCCCATTGGTATATGTTTTAAGACAGGAAATTAATTTCAATTGAACTTACTGGTCTAATATCTCCACCCTACGTACTAAGTGACTAGGTGTGAGCAAGGTTTCCGATTTCTACAAATTAGGTGGGTAGGGGTATGGTAGATTCAGGAATTTCTAAACAAAGATCCACACACACACACACACAAAAAGAATTAATTAATTAAAAGAATGGATGAATGTTTAGTGATAATTATGATTTTTAATTTTTTTTTTAAATTGATACTAAGGTTATATAAAATAAAAAAAAAAAAAAAACTAAAAGTATTAAAACTATAAATTTCTTTAATATGGGTCATAGATTGGGAGTTAGTGAAAATTGGGGGGAAACGGTGGGTGAATTGAAATTTGGGTTTGCTCGAGGCCGAGTACAGACCTTTGTATTAAGTATGCCGATTGATAGATAAATACCAAGTCCATAGGTCGATCTGCAATTTGGCCAAGATCAATCATTTTTGTGTTTTTTTTTTTTTTTGGGCCCCTTTTTTCAAGTTAAATTGTCAATTTTTTTTCCCAAATTTCAACCCCATTAATTGCAACATAGGACCCAAGACCGGCTAATCGACACTAAACTTTTCCAATTAAATTTTAATATCAATAAAATTATTGGAAAGTATTAAATATTAGCTATCCAAATTAAATCGTGTACATGCAATCACGTGATTAATTTCAAGTAGATTATATACATAATTAATCCAAATTAATTGTGAGAGGCTTTGGTCAATATAAAACCCAGAAGGGCATTTTGACCGAAAATTTAGACAAACAAAAACTACCATGGCATCTTTTAACTATGTGATGACTAGATCCTTCCTCGGAAAATTACGTAGGCCTCTATGTTTGGCCCAGTCATATTATTAAAGAAAACACCATTGTTCGGAGATATGAGGTGAGAAAACATATAACATAATTTATTTTACTCTATTACACATTCATTTTGTTTTGCATGAAAAATTATTTACAAGTTATCTAGCTTGAGTGAAGAGGACGAGACTAAAAATGGTTTTGTTTTCTTTTCCGGATATAAATTAGGACTAATGAAAAGTAGTTAAATAATATTTAATTGATTTGATTATTTATAAATTTTATGGATCAAGTTGAAATTATTAATTAAAAATTCTATTCATACGCTTAACTTGGAATTTTCTCTAGCCACACTAGGAGGAAACCTATTGTACCTATTTAGGGTGGATATCATTCATGTACATCTATCCCAACTGGTAGTTTATCAAATCATTGAGATCGAAAGATCCAATTTCATCAAGTTTCCAATTTATAAGTAAAATCCGGGTCATATTTTCTCAAACTATAAATCTATGACCCATATTTTTGCATTCTTTAATAATATGTTCTATGTTCTTCAATAATACACTATACCTAGACACCTAAATAATAAATATTAAGCCCCTCAAAAAAATAAATAATAAATATTATCTATTTCATCCTTCTTAAATGGTTTTTAAACCTCAAATAAAGCACAATATGGGTATGTCTCATTAGAATGGTTGATGGCTTTGAACTCCCATTTCTTTGTGATGAAGAACCCATAAGGCTTGAAAAAGATTAAAATCTGTTTAAGAGTGACATAAAAAAAAATCTTTTTAATCAACTTTACAATATTTTAGCTCTTTACTTTTATGTCATTTAAATTTCTACCCTTTACTTTTATGTCATTTCAATTTCTGTACTTTACTTTCCTTGAAATTTACTTTCTACACTTTATTATTGTTATCTCTTTACATCCATAAAATAAATATGCTTGGGTAAAACAACTCCTCTACACACTATTATAAGGAAATGCTTTAAAAATCTTTTCCAACCCCTTTTTTTTTAAAAAAATGAAGTCTTTCAAATAAAAAAGGGTGTTTTCTAAAAAAGATGCTTTTCTAAATAACCTTTCGTTTTAAGGAATTTTCCAAAAAAAAAAAAAAAATCTTTTCTCTTAAAAAAAAAGGGAAATACGAAATTAATATGTTTTCAAAAATGTTTTTCCTACGTACAAAAAAAAAAAAAAGTGTTTTCAAAAGGATGTTTCTTCAAAAAAATTTATGTTTTCAAAAAATGTGTTTTACCACGTTAAATTCCCCTACAAGGAAATATTTTTTCCCTTCTTTTTAAAAAAAAAAAATATATCCTTCAAAGAAAAAGGGTTTTTCCACATTAAAAAATGTTTTTAAAGAAAATTTTTCAAAAATCCTCTACTTTTTTTATATAAAAAAAAAAATCCTAAAAATTGGGTTTAAAAAAAATAGTTCTTTTACCACATTGGATTTCTTTTTTAAAAAAGGGCCTTTTTTTTTTATAAAAAAAAAAGTGTTTTTCTCAAAACCTTCACAATAAAACATTTTCTAAAAAAATGTGCTTTTCTAAGCTAATCAAAGTTTACGTTGTAAATTTTTCATACTTTTAGTTTTGAGCATTTTCTTCGAATTGTTGTAGTCGAGGATTTGTGTTCATAGCTCACTTCTCCTGAATCTTTGAACACCCTATAAGCTTACATTATCCCTATCATTTTCTTTGGCACTAATGGGCTTTATTTGTCTTCTTCTTCTTCTTCTTTTTCTTATTTTTTTATTTTTTTATTTTTTGCATCATGAAAATGAGAAAAATGTGGATGACAACAAGGTGATATTCTTCCAACTCCCTCTCTCTTTGTTGCATTATTACCTTTCCTACTTATGATAGCTAGTACGCACTTGCTATGTATATATTAAATATTCTATTCACATGTTTTGAATGTTCTCTCACATGTTACTTTTGTATATACCACTCATGTCTTGATTGCGATTATTATTTGGAGTTAATATTCACATGTTATCTATATGTAAATATTTACTTACATGTATATATGTATATTATTTGCAAAAAAAAAAAAAAAAAATCCAAAAAAATCCAAAAAAATTTCAAAATGCCAAGTATTCTATTTCTTCACAAAAAGATAATGTTTGAAATAAATTAAAATGAGGTACTATCTTTGGATGTGCGTTGTAGGGTGCCTAACACCTTCCCCACACATTTCCAAACTTCCGAGTCCAAGATCTTTGGTTCGTGACTTTTTGTTTTTCGATTGACCAAAGCCTCTCACAATTAATTCAAATTAGTTATGTTTATAATCAATTTGAAATTAAAAATGTAATTGAATGTACACGATTTAACTTGGATAACCAACATTTAATATTTTCCATGAATTTTATTGATATTAAAATTTAATTGAACAAGTTTAGTGCTGATTAGCTGGTCTTGAGTCCCATGTTGTAATTAATGGGGTTGAAATTTGGGAAAAAAATCGAGTTTGATTCTTGCACGATCATTTTGTAAAGGATCGATCCATGTACTGACTAGATTACCTATTGGACTGGGTCCTTCCAGTACACCGTGGTTGGTTCTTGCATGAATATTTTGTAGAGAATCGGTCTATGCAGTGATTGGATTATGTATAGAATTAGGTCCTCTTGGTACATTTTGGTCGTTTCTTGTAAGATGATTTTTTTGGGGATCAGTCCACTGTGATATTCTCGCACTTGAGCCCATGAAGAAAAGCAAGAGGAAGACAAATAACATGACAATGAAAATCTTTCTAATTATCGAGTCAAACATTTTGCCTGCTCTAATTTAACAAAGTGGTTGTTGGAATGAAGTTTTCACACTATTGTTCACAAACCTTATTTATAAGCCCAAGTAGTAGATAATAAAGGTAATATATTTTTATAGTAACCAAACTATCTTTGGTCAAAAAATCCTTGGTAATCTCAATCACAAGGCATTTCCCTTTTGAATGACTTCTTTTTGGTAATTTTCTTGTTGAATTTTAAATATAAATCCTACAAAGTAATTGTTGAAAATCTATTGTGATTTATGTACTAGGGAAAAAATTATTCCTAGTGCATTTAAAAAGTAATAAATAATTCTTTAATACTCTTGTGAAGGTTAAGACTAAGATGAATAACTTGGTAAAACCTTTTACTAGGTAGAGTTTCAATGAATAGTGCCTGAAGAGGATAAAAATTAAGGTTGACGGATTCGTTCAAATAAACCTAACAGTTCAAAATTAATGGGTCATCAAAATTAAGATGACAAATTGAGGGACTGGACGGATAGATCTTGTGACGGATGGTCCCCCTATACGAACGAATTCTATGTACATGGGCCCGAGGCCGACGGATACCTAGGCCACATGGCTTAAGTGAACTCCAAGGAGTCCTAAATGGTAATACCTTGCACCCTACGATAGCCCCTGGTCAATGGAAACCCTATACGGAAAGAATCCTGCAAAATACGTACATTTATTAGAATCGTTTCTATAAGGAAAGATCTTTCTGCCCAAGGAACAGGAGTTGGTTCTACACTACTATAAAAACCACCAAACCCTCATAAACAAGGTAAACATAATTTCCCCCAGCTCTGGCACCCTAGAGTTGTGAGAGTTCTCTAACTTAACCTTCAGAGGGTCTTTGGCCGGTACCACACTAGTACTCTCCTAAGGTCTCTTCTTGTTTTGTGTTGTGCAGGTGTTGTCTTGAGCACGTGAAGACTTTGTGACTTACTAACGATTTTCAGCATCATTAGTGCCTATTTCCTTTTCAATGAATACTAACACATGGCATTCATAAAAAGAAAAGGTGGAAGGTTAGATTAATGAATTATCAAACAATCCACCAACTGGCAAAATCATATGTCATCTCATGATAATCATGATTATATTGTAGTCAAACATATTTATTCTTGTAACAACAAAGGTACTCTCAATCACAAAGTATCATCCTTTCTAATCATTGTTTGTTTTTGGTAACTCTTTTATTCAATTTTAGAATAGTGTTTTGTTAGCGTAAATGAATTCCTCTAAACCAAATTTTACCTATATCTTTAAATAAGATGATGGATATTCGGCCTATCATAATTGTCCATATACTTGCCAATTCACCATCCTCTATCAGAAAATGACTTTCACTTTCCTAGCTACACCAATGAGAATCATTTTGTAGACACCTCGTTTTGAAACCAGGGATCCTCATGAGGTCAAAATCCTAAGTTTCCTTTAGGAAAGAGTAAATTTTCATTCAAGCCTTTTCTAAAATGAATTACAAAAATATCGAATTTCACAATGATCAAAGTGATGCATTGGATGCAAAGATCAAAGAAACCCATCACAAAGATCAAATTTGTACGATCAAAGTAAACCCTTGTAATTTAATGCCTAAGCGATGTAAGCATGATAAATTAATTTTAATTCGAAAATCCCATTGGTATATGTTTTAAGACAAGAATTTAATTTCAATTGAACTTAGTGGTCTAATGACTCCACCCTAGTTACTAAGTGACTAGGTGTGAGCAAGGTTTAGGAATTTCTAACAAAGATCCACACACACACACACAAAAGAATTTAATTAAAAGAATGGATGAATGTCTAGACATAATTATGATTTTTAATTTTTTTTTTTTAAATGATACCAAGGTTATATAAAAAAAATTGAAAGTATTATAACTATAAATTTCTTCAATATGGGTCATTGATTTGGAGTTACTGAAAAATGGGGGAGAACAGAGGGTAAATTGAAATTTGGGTTTGCTGAAGGTCGAGTACAAACCTTTGTATTAAGTGTGCTGATTTGTTGATGAATACCAAGTCCATAGGTCAATCTGCAATTTGGCCAAGATCAATCTTTTTTTTTTGGGGGGCCCTTTTGTTATGTTAAATTGTCAATTTTTTCCCAAATTTCAATCCCATTAGTTGCAACATGGGACCCAAGACTAGCTAATCGACACTAAACTTGTCTAATTAAATTTTATTATCAATTAAATTCATGGAAAATATTAAATGTTGGCTATCCAAATTAAATCGTGTACATTTTATCACATTATTAATTTCATATTGATTATAAACATAACTAATCTGAATTAATTGTGAGAGGCTTTGGTCAATTGAAAACCAAAAAGTCTTGAACCAAAGATCTTGGACTCGAAAGTTTGGTTACGTGTGGGGAAGGTGTTAGGCACTTTACATCCGAAGATATTATCTCATTTTAATTTATTTCAAACATTATCTTTTTATGAAGAAATAGAATACTTGGCGTTTTGAAAAGAAAAAAAAAATTGAGAATTTTTTTTTTTTTTTTAAACAATATACATATATACTTGTGAGTAAATATTTACCTATAGCTAACATGTGAATATTAACTCCAAAGAATATTTACAATCAGGACATGTGAGGTATATACATAAGTAAATTTTAGAAATTTAAATGACATAAAAATAAAAAGCTGAAATTTAAATGAAATAAAAGTAAAGAGCTGAAATGTTGTAAAGGTTGATTAAAAAGATTTTTTTATGTCCCTCTTAAATAGATTTTAATCTCTTTCAAGCCTTATGGGTTCTTCATCATAAAGAAATGAGAGTTCTTAGCCATCAACCATTCTTATGAGCCCATATTGTGCTTTATTTGAGGTTTAAAAACCATTTAATAAGGATGAAATAGAAAAGATTTTTTATTTAGGTGTCTAGGTATAGTGTTTTATTAAATAACATAGAACATATTATTAAAGAACGCAAAAATGTGGGTCATAGATAGGTGTCAGTAAACAATATTCCTCTAGCAGAATGCAAGTACGTTGAGAAATGCCAATATAATTTTTCTACTTTTTCAAATTAACAAAGATAATTAGTATGTAGAATTATTCTTGCACACACAAAGGTAATTACGCTGCAGGCATAATAATATCAACAACTTCATTTTTTTTTCTTCTGAATAATAATAAATAAATAAAGGTGATCTTTAGGTTTCATTTGAATCACCGTTTACCATAGTAAGAAAGTAAAAAACGACTTCCTTTACATAGTAAGCATCAAAAGTCAATGTTAAGAATCACACACACCTAAAATTCTGGATCAGCAACAACATATTATGTTGAGAGTCTATCGCCAAATGCACAAGAAAGCAAGAACTCCTCTAACTCTTCAAGTTGGTGCGATATAATTTTAATCACCAAGACACATGCAATTTACTAAATCACCAAAAATCTTGAAAATTAATGTATGATAAGCTTACCAACCCACATAAAAAATTCAACAGCATTCCTCATTCCATTATGGCTCATTAGTTTGGTCTAGCTTGTGATCTAAAGAAACAAAAATAGTTGCGGAAAATCACAAGATGATAAAAAATGAGATAACAAGTTAGCAAAATAAGAAACACATAAAATTTTAACTAAATCCGCTCACATTAAAAAGAATTTATATATCATATATTGTTAGCTACTCTCCATTGTTAGATGGTCAATACATCATCTGTAATGCGGCACTTATCAAAGGGACTCATACAATTAAATCAACTAAGTTTCCAGAGTAATGAGAATCGAATCCTTGAGGGGATTTCAGAGTAGCAACAAATAGAACTCAACTATTCATAAATGAATAAAAAAGGAACGACATAATTGAGTGTTTTCCTATAGCAAGCCAGAGCTTTGGTAGTGGTAGTAGCTCCAAAGAAATTGATAATTTGGTAGTGTATCTCTTGACAGAATTCAAATGAATAAACTTAACTCAAGCCTCAAGGGATCAGAATGCATTTTTTTTGCTTTATCCTTTTTTGTTCTTCTATCCATTTGAGTAGATAACAAGGGTCAAAGATTCTTGTTCGTTAAACATTTCTCAAAGCATTCAAACACATATGTTGCAGTATTTTTATAGCTGATCAATCATGATATACCTTAAAAGGTAATAGTGATTTAAGGGTTGAATATAAAATTCATCAGGGTGGCATAGTTGAAAGCTCAAAACTAACCCATTTGTGATCTCAAAAATCAGCATGGTGAAGCAAACTGCCAACCCAATCCCAATCTATCTATATATATATATATATATATATATATATATGTGTGTGTGTGTGTGTGTATATAAGCTGAAGCGTAACATTTATTGTTGCTACACTCCAGTTGAGCCACATCATCGTCATGTCACAAAGTTTTTTTTTTTCCTTTTTTTTGGGTTTCCACTTCACACATTCTCTTGAATCAATCCCATTTTCTCCCTCTCAACTCATCATCTTCCCATCAAACAAACAACTAATGTTTATACTATTGTTGACTTTCCCATTGAATCCAAATTACTTTCAATTCAGCAATCAATCCTTCTCTCTCTCTCTCTCTCTCTCTCTCTCTCTCTCTCTCTCATCTCCTTATCAAAAAAAGGGCTTTTCTCCCTATCAAAACATTCAATTGCCTCCATTTGGATTTAAAACCCACCGATTTAATTTTTTATATATAGATTTTGAAAGTCTATTTGTGGTCACCAAATTACAACTAGAATTGGAAAGTCTATTTTAGGTCAATTTTTCTTTTTCTTCCCTTGAACTTCTTTGCTTTTTTGCTGCAATTTTTATGGTTTGTAGTTTGTATTGCTTTCTTTCCACCCCATAAGTGACCAAATTACAACTAGAATTGGAAAGTCAATTTGAGGCCAATTTCACTTTTTCTTCCCTTCAATTTCTTTGCTTTTCTGTTGCAATTTTTGTGGTTTGCAGTTTGTATTGGATTTTCTATTCCGAGGTTGTAAGTACCATGTTTCTTTTTTTTCTTTTTCAATTTTCAATTGATAGTCTATTTCTTTGTATTCATGTTCACAATTTTTATTTACATAATCGCGTTTTACCCATTAAATTTTTTTGTATCTAAAGAATTGGAATGCATTTTTTTGTTCGAGTACATGACCATTTTCCTCCCACTTGTTTATTTTATTTTCTAAATGGCTTTGTAATTTTTTTAATTAAATACTACATAAATTCTTGCTAATTTTCTTTTAATCTCATCTAAATTTATGCTAATTTTTAATTTCTTAGGATAACTTGGAAGAGGAAAAAAAAATATTATGATTGATATGTAGGGACCATATGGTCCTCTTTTTCTTTGTATTTGGGATTCTAACTTAGCTTTAAATGGTTATTTTCATTAATTTTTTGAAAAATTACGATGTAAAGGTTTGTACTGGATTTTCTTTTCCAAGGTTGTAAATACCATGTTTCTTTTTTCTTTTTTCTTTTTTCTTTTCCCTTGTTTTGATAAAAAAAATTCAATTGATAGTCTATTTCTTTGTATTCATGTTTACATTTTTTTTTACATAATTGTGTTTTACCCATTAAAATTGTTTGTGTCTAAATAATTGAAATGTGTTTTATTGATATTGTACATGATCATTTGCCTCGCTTTGTAATTTTTAAATTAAATACTACATAAATTCTTGCTAATGTTCTTTTAATCTCATCTAAATCTATGCTAATTTCTAACTTTTTAGTCCTTAGGATAACTTGGAAGAGGAAACAAAATATTATGATCAATAGGTATGGACCGTATGGAGTTCATCTTTTACTTTGTATTTGGGATTATAATTTAGATTTATATGGTTATTTTCATATATTTTTTGACAAATTATGATATAAATTACATTATTGTAAATTAGACATACTAAAGTTTTTATTTTATAAAAAAGATCTAAACTCTAATTCTTACCATTTATCTTCTCAAAAAAAAAATTACAATTTAAAATTTTTAAGGAAATAACTTTTGGATGCTTATAATGTTTAACTATTGCATCCATTTTATGACTGTGGACATGCATGTAGTATTGATTTATGTTTTCCATGGTGAAAGCTTAGATTTGTGCTAAAACACAAGAGCTTGTTTAGACCCCCAATTAAAAATTATGGCTAGAATGCTTTTACTCTAACTTAGACTAAGTACGAAATAAGAGTAAATAAGCGCAATAAATTGATAGCACTACCCTAAGCCATATTCATCCATCATCAACAATAAAAAGAAAGCTTAAAGAGTAGGAAAGAGAGATGCAAACACAAGATAACACCAAGACGTGTTATCGAAGAGAAAACCGAAGAACTCGGCGAAAAACCTCTCTGCGACCTTCCAAGTCGAAATCGATCCATTAGAGAATAAAGTTGGCGTACACGAATAACAAAAGACCCTCCAAGCCTAGTCTACCCCATGTACTTGAGCCCTCCAAGCTCCTGCTACCAATTGACTTCTTGGAGCCTTGTCTTCTCTAGCTTTCTGGATCCCGCAATTCAGCCTGATTGCATCCGCCAAAGAAATGACTTCTTCCAATGCTTCCCAGTAGCACCAAAATCTCACTTTACACTCAGTATAGGTGTGGTAAGTGTTTGGGCTATCAACCTCTCAAAGATCTAGAGATGGAAAGGTAGGAATTGAGGAAAACCACAAGGAAATGTGTAGATGATTATGGGTATAACAATCTCTAACTCTCAAGTGTATTTTCTAGGGTTTTCTCTCTGAAAAGCACTCCTTAAACTTTGTGGGTAACGAGGGTATATATAGTGTGGGTATGACTTGTTAAAGCAAAACATAATTTTTTGCCAAATAGAGACTTTCGCGGGTCCTTCACGGGTTGGTCTTACCCACGAAACAGTCGTGAAAATTACAACTTGGCATGACTATTCATCTTCCAGTCATATGCTCTACACGTGGCTTTTTCATGAGTTGCTTCTCGCGAGACACTTGTGAGCTAGTCACGAAATCCACTTGTTCATCTTTTGAAGCTTGATTCTTCACTGATTTCTCACACTCTTCCCTTACAATTATACCCACATACATACAGGGAAAAAGATTGAAGAAATTACAATTAAATTTGGCACGGAATCAAAGCCAACACAATATAGTTGGAAATCACAACTTTATATATGGTAATACTAATGTTCATTACTTTGGAATTAAAAAATTCTCTCAATTGAAGCATATACCTCGGTGTGATCTCATTCTTAAGAAATCCTGCAACTTAATTCAATCATGCTAACCAATAGATATAAACAAATAGAATGATTTTGTACAGTCCAACTTTGGAAAGTACCCAAGTCCATTGATGACAAGGGATGCTGGGCCTCCAAGGATGGATGGTTGGACTAGGTCCGTTTCTCCACGACTTATTGGGGTCATTATATGAACCGGTCTGTGTGCAAGTTACATAAAGCTCCTCAAGGCAAAAATGCGATTTCCTCCTAAACAATAAAATACCATTATAAGTGTTTTAGTGTCACAAAATGACCCTTTACTCTTACAAAATAAGTAAAATAATTATTCATAATATTCACAATGAGAAGGAGATTGAAATAGAATATTTAAAACCTATCTTTTATTGTGTAAACATTTAAAAGAGTTCCTTCACTTGGTTCCCAAGCGTGATGTCGTGGTACCTCAAACGTGATGTCGTGGTGATAGGCCAAGAATGTATTGACCCCTTGTGATGAATTAATTAATTAATTACCCAAGTTTATTAATTAATCAAATTAACATGCAAAATGTGTGATAGCACAAACAAATCACCAAATTAAACTAAATGCAGCGGAAATTAAATTGACATGATGATTTGTTTACGAATGGAGAAAACTTATACAGCAAAAACCTCATCGGGTGATTTTAAGGTCACCACTCTCGAGAATCCACTATTATCAAAACAAGCGGTTACAAGTAAAGGAATCCCAGTACCTTATACCAACTTACAGTTGAACCCTTACTCCAATACCCAATTGGACTTGTTCTGTAGTGACAATATCTCCTTTCAATGCACAACTCCCAATACGTGACTAACCAAAAGATGCACGGATCCTAGTACGTGACTTAATCACCAACTTGAGAAGAATGTTGGCTTCAAAATTCTTTAGTTCATCACACAATGAAAATCAAGAAGCTCATTTGTCACAAAACCCTACAATGTACAAAACACAGCAGTTTCTTCAAGAGAAAGATGAACTAAGGCAAATTCTGTCTCCGATCACAATTTACATGAACAAGACTTTGCTTCACACTTGTGCAACTTGTGTAACCATTTACGGCCCTCAAAATACTCCTTATATATGTTTAAGGTTGTGAGAAAAGAAAGCCTAAACACATACTCACGAATTGGATGAAAAATAACTCTGAAAAACTGAGTTTCATAAACCTCGATAGATAGCATCTATCGAGCTAACTGTCAAGCCACGGGCTTCAACAGTTTTTAAACCTCGATAGATACTAGCTGTAGAGCTAGCTGTCAAGCTTTAAAAATCCAGAAAATCCAGCACTTTCTCACTTGTTTCATGTACAAACTTGCATGACTTTAACACTTGAACTTGAAACCTTGTTCCTTGAAGTATTAAACACATCCTAGATCTACTCAATTACAAGTAAAGTGTGTTTTGTCAAAAGATTAGCCAATTACATAAAATAGTGACATATGTTCCTAACATTGAATCACATGTCCTAACAATCTCCCCTTTTGGCAATCCATGACAAAACCACAACAAACAAATGAAAATATATGAGAAGCCATAAATCACTCAACTCATATTCACTTGTTGAATACAATAAAATCTTTCCTAACACAAACTCTTGAAAATTTTTGTAAGAAGAGAGTTTATGGCAAGTAGACTTTGATAACCTGTATTTCTGAAACACTTTAAACAAAACTCATCACGGCATCTTAGTGTGAAACAAAAATAATAGATTGCATACAATAAAGAAGAAACATATGTATAAAGAAAGAAAAGAAACAACACATGGAAAGATAGGTGAAATAACATACATCAATATATATATATAAACCAAATATAAGTACAATGTATGTCAAATGGCCACAAGACCAATATACAAGAGAAATAATGTATCTAAAATAGAAAGAAAAGAAAAGATACAATATCCTCACTACATCCCTCATGCACACTCCCCCTATCTCCTATACTAACCCTCCCCCTATGAGTATGACTACTCTCATCTCAAAACTACTCCCCTTTTTTGTCACGAGTGATAAAGGGGTAAGTACATCAAGTAGACATCTCATCATCACTAGGCAAGCTAGCCTCATCAGCATCATCATTGCCGGAGCCATCGTCACTCTCATCCTCAAATGCCTTGGGAGAAGGAGAGGAAACCACAATGAAACCACCCATAACAGCCTATCGTCGTGCAATGCGACCAACATGGGTGTTCACCTGACACAACTCATCGCCAAGAGTGTCAAGGCGAGCATCCATACGCACAAGTTGTGCCATGATAGCCTCAAGTGTCACTCCACCCGCTGAAGACGAAGGAGAGGAGGTGGATGGAGCGGTAGAAGCTGGAGGAGCTGTCATGTCTGTCCGGGGTTGCCTCAATCGAAGCTGTGCTGCACTCCGTCGAACGGTAGCTGCATTGATGGCTCATATGAAGGTGAAGTGGGGAGACTCGAGATAGAAGATAGAAAAATGGTGAAGGAGCCGCGTGATAACCGAAGGAAAAATGAGCTTATCACGAGTTGTCATATCCTTATAG
Organism: Quercus lobata; assembly: GCF_001633185.2. Lineage (NCBI taxonomy): Eukaryota > Viridiplantae > Streptophyta > Magnoliopsida > Fagales > Fagaceae > Quercus > Quercus lobata. The sequence goes on along the minus strand of NC_044911.1, from coordinate 7,512,268 downwards.
ACATCTATAAGGGAGAGTATGAAGTGAGAAGGGAAGTCAATAGAAAGATCCTTAATAAGGGATAACAAAAAGTGAGCACAAGGCTCTGTGATAGTATTATAGTGTGACAAAGGATAAAGAATAAATGTTATCACCATATTAAGGAATCTCGGACCTTTTGCAAAGGCCGAGCAAAGGGTGTTTTAACGCTCACCCCAAGATGATGGTGTCTCACAAAAGAGAGACACAAGTTCAGTTTTGGACACTATTCTCAGACGCTCACAACCAAGGTAGTCAGGATGTGCTAGCCTGGAAATATGTAGTACCTCAGATACAATATCCAGAATAACTACCATGTGTATACCCCGAACGCGAGTGACAAACTGGGGTATAGAATAATTAAATCTATGCATATTGGAGTAGAAATCATGTATGATCACAAAAGGCACGTGACCGGGACGCCACATAGTGAATCCCAACCCTTATGTGGATGACAATGGGTAGGTCAGTGTCAGAAAAATCTCACAGAACGACTTGGCATTTTGAATGAATGTCTCATCGTGTAAAGTTCTCCGAGAAGTCCAATTTGGCCTTTTCATCACAGAACTGTACATGAGATGGAGTGGGGTCAAAAGGAGAAGAAGAAGAAGATGCCCCAAAACGAAAAGGGTTCCGGGACAGAATGGATTTATGTTTAGGTGCCATGATGCAACTAACGTGAGAGAGAGAGAGAGAGACAATTAGAAAAGTACCAAACATATTTAATATCAAAAGATAAAAACAGTAAGGTACGAATGCATGAACATGTGACATGCAAATTTAAATGCATCATTGGCTTACCCAATCCAAACCTACCAGCACACAACATAACAACAAAGTAAACACATATCTAAAATGCATGAAACATTGTTATAATGCACATGTGATGCAATGCATGAAGTTTTAAACTCATTAAAACAACATCCAACCCAAAATTTTTTATAAAATCTCATCAATTTTGAAAAATCCCCCAAAAATTCTTCAAAAACCAAAACTCAGGTCAGAAAAGAATGAAATGCATGCTTAATGAGTGAGAAAATATCATACTAGATGAAGAACACTTGATTTAGGCCGAAGATCAAGTGAGGAATGTGAGGGGTTTGAGTTTGAGGAGTTTGGGAGTGAGAGAAGAGAGAAACTGTTGAGAGAGATCGAAGGATAAGAGTGAGAAATCGCGAGGCGCCTTTTTATAGAAAAATCATAAAGCTCGATCAATCGAGAGCTATCAAGAGTTATCAAGATTTAAAAAGGCGTGTTTTAGCTATCGAGAATCTAACAAGAGGTTTCCTCAGCAAAGAAGCTCGATGGATCGAGGTAGCTATCAAGAAGACAGAAAGTTTCTTGATTGATCGAACTAGCTATCGAGAGCTATCGAGAATGCGATAAGAAGTAGATGAAGGGTCTCGATAGATAGCTTATTTGTCGAGAGCTATCGAGAAGATATCGAGATTGCTTAAAAACAATTTTTCAAGGAAAAGAAAAACACAGATATGAATGCAATCAAGCATGCTACTCAACCAAAGATCCAAACAACATTTTAAGCTCCCAAAATCATCTCTCAACAAGAAAAATGTTAAGCACATAGATCCAAAACACACACACACACACAAAGCTCACTTGCTTAGTTGTGCATAGAGATGCTCATCTAAGCTACAAAAGATACAAAGTTTAGAAAACTTTGTTTCAATGGCCATCCAAGGTACACAAGTACCAATGTACACAAACACTTACTGTTTTTGTAATTTTCTGATTTTTCAAATTTTTTTTTATTTTTATATGAAAAAAAAAAAAAAAACAAAACTGAAAAGTAAATAAACAAAAACATGTTAAACAAAGCAATGCATAAAACTAGACTAACTCAAAACATGAAAGCAAAACACACAAGTAATGCAAAAACAAAAACACGAAGGGGAGAGAGAGAATAAGTGACAGAATCACTTGGAGCCATTTTCCTTCCACACCTTGGAAGAACCTTTCCGTTTAGCAAACCCTTGATCCGGCGGTTAAGGTGAAGAATTAAAACCGTTTAAGTTCGAAAGGAACATAAGGGCTTTGAAAACATCTCCAGGAGGAGCAAAAGACAATGGAAACTAATTCTGGTCTCCCGACGTGATCATGCTATTGCTTTGTTGAGTGGCTAACCACTTATAGCTATTAGGTCGAGTATGTCCAACTACGCCACAGTGATGACAGAAATGCTGCTTTTTCTATTTGGGCTTTTGAGTATTTACCTTCTTAGCTCTAGAGTTCTTAATCTCTCTCTTATCAAGCTTAGGGGGTGCTCCTAAGATAGATTTACTCTTGTCTACGTTCTCACTAGCTAATTCATTTTTAACATCATTGTTCTCACTTTCAACATTATTAGCAGGAGGAATAAAAATAGTAGTACTAGTAGAAGCAATACTAAGAGAAGAGAAATCATACCCTAAACCAGTTCGATCGGAAGTAGATTTTTGAAGATCGAGCATCTCATCGAGCTTAGCCCTTGAAGTCCTTTCCAACTGAGCTCTGACTTAGAATAGTTCTGCCTCAAGCTTCTTGGTCTTCTCAACCAAGAAATTATTCTCAAATCTAAGTGCTCCAATAGTCTGATTGGCTTCATCAAACTTTGTAGAGATTTTTTCTCACTCAAGCTCCACATCACTAAGCTTCTTGGTGGCCAACCTATACAACTTCTCATACTTTTCTGAGACCTTGTATATCTTTGCATAGGCTGTGTGGATGTCATCTTGCTCATCCATCTTTTCAAACTTAGACTCCACAAATTCCTCTTCTTCATCCACATCTTCAACAATCTCTTCAATAGGATTTATAGTGGTAGTGAAGGCATTTAGAATTCCATCATCCTCATTATCCGAATCATCCTTAGGCTCAATGTCACTCAACGTAGTAGCAAGTGTCTTGCTCTTCCCAATGGTCTTAAGATACATAGGGCACTTTTTTTTCATGTGACCGAAACCCTGACACCCAAAGCATTTTGGTCCTGAGGGTACAATGTACTAATTGCCATCCCTAGCATCCTTCTTCCCTTTGTCTTGACTCTTAAATTGCGAAGAACTGGATTGCTTTTGGTTCTTGTCAAATCCTTTCGCGTTAGCATTCTTCATAAACTTCTTGAACTGTCTCGTGATATAGGATTTCATCTTAGAATCTTCATCGTCTGAAGACTCATCAGTGTCACTGCTCTTGGCTTTCAAAGCCACGCTTTTGCTCTTGCTCTTACTTGATTTTCCTATCCTCGTCAAACCCAACTCATAGGTCTGCAGATTTCCAACCAGCTCAGTCAAAGGAATTTTGTCAATGTCCTTTGATTCCTTAATGGCAGTGATCTTGACATGGAATCTCTCGGGTAGAGATCTGAGCACCTTTCTCAAAATCTTAGATTCAGGAATGTTTTCCCCAAGATTAAAGGCTAAGAGTTCACTATGTCCTTGAACTTGGCATAGAACTCATCGAACGACTCATTCTCCTCCATCTTGATCTCTTCAAAGCTTGTAATGAGCCTCTAAAGCTTTGAATCCTTGACAGCCTTGGTTCCCTCATAGGTTGTCTAGAGGATGGTCCATGCTTCCTTAGCAATTTCAGTGGAGGATATCTTCTTGAACTCCTCATTCGTGACTGCACTGAATAGAGCATTTAATGCCCTACTGTTGAAGTTTGCCGCCTTGATCTTAGCATCATCCCAGTCGGCTGGCGCTTCTGTAGGCTTGGTCTAGCCTATCTCCACAACTTGCCACACTTTCTCATCTAAAAACTGCAAGAAAACTTTCATGCTACTTTCCATTATGCATAGTTAGTGCCATCAAATAAAGGAGGTATAATAAGAGACTGTCTTCTATCCATAACAAATAGGGGTCAATGGATCACACAGCAAAGATTAACCCTAATCAAAGTGTGCCTGCTCTAATACCACTTGATAGACCGTGTGCCTTACCTATCCATCCAACGACCAATTGGTGAAGGATGAGAAGGCACAAATTTTTTATAGCATTCGATCGCAGACCAAGTCCATTGGTATTGGAGCGAATTGTGAAATCCCTCACACGTGGTACTCCGAACGTGATGTCATGGCCCCCAAAGGTACTAGGTCTATAATCCATGGAACCCAGAATCTTTATTTCTTTGAACTATAGGATCTTTCTCCAAGCTTATTATGCAATGGAGTTTTGTCATTTCCCTTTACCACTATAGGTCCTTCACAAAAACTATACAATACACATATCTTCAAATAATTGTTAGTTCCTCAGATTATGATATACATTCTAATACATATACATATATGTAAATGAATTTAATAAGAATGAGTCAACTACGAGGATCCTGGCCCCAATTCTCACAGACTTAGTGCCTTTGCACAAGACTTGTGGGATTTGGAACTCAAGTCCAAGTAGCTTTGCTTGGGCATTGCCTTCCAAGATAGTCAGGTGAGGAGGATTTTGTGGGAGAGAGTGATATCTGATATGTGCATGTTTTGGCATATGTTTCTTTGGAGGCTAAGTGATATTTCGAATGATCTCAAGGATACAGGACAAATTCCTCCTCCTTAGCTCTCTTATTTTGTTCCTTTTCTCTCCCCTTTCCCTTGCTAGGCTCTTAAAGCTCTAAGAATTATCATTTTGAACCTCTAAACTCTCCCTTTTTTCCTCCATCTAAATCCCCCTTTTTCTCCCCCCCCCCCTCCTACTATGCTTTAGTGTTCCTTTTATAGTGGACATGGTCTAGTACCCCGGGCGAGGACGTCCTTGGTCTGCTAGGTAAAACCATGTCCTCTAGAACTTGGAAAAGTACATTGGGCAGAGGTTTAGCTTAATTAGGCAATTATAACTCAAAAGCGGTGTTTGGCTTTATCTACAAATGGAAGATTCCTTCTTGAAAAGTCAAAGGAGTGGGTGGGCTGCTCAATACAATGGATGACAACTTTGATTAAAAATGACAACTGAGAGGAAATTGTGAGGAGATGTCATGCACACGGAGGAACTGAGTTTTCCATTGGCTCATGTATTCCAAGCAAATATATGAACCAAGGGAAACCTTTGGGATCCTCCTTTCACTAGAAATCACTCCCCTACCAACCAAACCACTTCTCCCTTACTACCAACTCGGAATCCCGTGGGCTTGGACCATGGGTTACAAAGATAATACTTGGTTTTGCTGGATTTTTTAATGGCTTTTGCTGGAAATCTGAACATACAACTTGGCTTTGCCATGTGTCAGCCAAGGTCCTCTTCTCAAGGCTTCAAAAGGGCACATCAAGGTCCTAGGGCCTTGATGTTGATTCTTCTTGCTGCATGTCCTCTTGCTTGACCGAGATCCCTCTTCTTGCTGCATGTCCTCTAGCCTAACCAAGTATGGGTCCTCTACTTTTATTATTATTATTATTATTATTTCTTTCTTTTTCCTTCTTTTTGAGACTTTAGACCTTCATGGTCCTTTTTGGTATTTCCTTACTTTTCATGGAATGGGCTTTCTTGTCAAATTTTGGTCCTCAACACCTTAGTTAGCTTAATTAAACTTATCTAATTCTTGAGAGGAAGAATTAAACTTATTTCTTATATCTTATTCTATGTTCAATTTGGCTATGATATGTTGCGCTTCAATCCATCATACTCCTTAATTATACATAAATATGATAGAAATAATATTTAGATAAATACAATAGGAAATCAACTGGGAATTTTTTTTTTTTTTTTTTGTATTTAAGAAAAAAATTCTTAAATGCATACTACAAATTCCACTATTATAATAATTCTTAAATAATAAGTACTTAAATATTCAATATTAGCTCTTTAGATGCATAACCAATTTTTTTCCCCTAAAGTGGGTATAATTTTCCTCTTAAATTATTCCTAAGAGGCATATATATTTTTTTAGTGACTAAAAAGTTTTTTTTTTTTTTGGACGGGAGGGGGGTGGAAGTAACCTAGAAGGCAAGAGTTAAAACAATTAATTTCTACGTACAATTTTCCTTCTAGTATAATTGGGGGAAAAAGTAGTTCCCTATCTATATATTGCTTCTATCTAATGATGAAAAAAAAAAAAAAAAAAAAAAAAACACCATAAATTTCTCATTTATGAAGGAAAGTCTCAAATTTTTCATAAACTTATATGGTAGCCCAAAAGTCCTTTATTCAGACTTATTATTATGTTGCCACATTGGATTTGATGAGTTTTTTTAATAAGAACATATATCTATATATATATATATATATATCATCACATTAACTATGCAATTTACCAGTTATAAATACATTTTTCAATTACCAAAACATACAAAGTCTCTTCCTCTTCCCTAACCTTCCCCTCCCTCAACACTTATGTATTGTATATACCTTTTCCCCTTCCCCTACATAACTTTTATATTTATATTTGTTCTCTTTTAATCTCTCTTAAAACCAATAAGCATAGTATTTGTGATGGAAATTTTTTTAATTATCACCACGTGTTTGTTTTTGATATCTACTATCAAAGGTACCTCTCTCTCTCTCTCTCTCTCATTTCAATTTCTCTATAATCTTGATCTTCTATTTGTTAAAATTTTTAAATTTTAGAAACTGTGTTTGACTTCATCTTGCTAGATTCTTTTTCATGATCATTAGTTTCTTTGCTGAGAGTTGGCCTATAGCTGAAGACTTGGTGGGAGATATCAAACAAGATATAGTTGCTACATGAAAATTATAGAAATCAAGAGTATTAATATATACAAAAACAAATATGAACATATATAAACAATTATACCGTGAATACGTTTGCTTTCCTCTACCCCTTTTATGTTATTTATTGATTGACTAAGGTTAACTACACATTTAGCTTCCTTAGTTTTCACATTTTTCAAATTGTATGGAAAGGAAAAATAGAAATCAGTATATGTTTTGGGGAGAATTTTTTATAATAGTTTATTCTCATATATAAGTTTAGTGATTCTGAAAATATAAATTGTTATAACTTTGTTTAATAGTTCTTATGTGATAAAGTGGAAACAAAGTTTGAATAAATTTCTCATTAACTTCTCAAAAAATGCAAAATAATGTTAGCTTTCATATGAAACCTTCAAGATTCATTTTTATGTTCTAATAAAAATTATGCATTTTCCCTTTTTTAATTGTGTTCTATTTTGATGCATATCTCACTATATTATAACATATTGCAAATATTGTCATATATAATAATTGAAAGTAAAATTCAACATGTTTCCTTGCCAAAAAAAAAAAATATTTATACAAAAAATCAACATGTAGACTTCTTTACTTGCATAAAATATATTATATATATTACAATGTAATCACATTATTGTGTGATGAGTTTGGGACTATTACTTATAATTCTCAACTACTATTCTCATTCTTTACCTGGCAAAAAAGAATATGACGTCAAATTTTCCCGCGCATTGTGCATGTCTGCGACTAGTTATTCTCTAAAAGCTAGTTTTAAAGTGGTCTACATCAATTGAGTCCACAATACTGCTAGGAAAAATATTCACAAGGATTATGAATCCAAACATAGAGAGATACTATAGGTTTATATAGAGTGAAGGAAAAAGGAAAGAAAATAATGATAAAAGAAAAAGAATGAAGGGTGTTGGGCACCTCCCTCCTCCCCCACTCCACATTACCCCCTCCCTCCACCACAAACACTACCACCTTTCTCTTCTTCCCTGCCACTCCATCCTCCACCAGCAACATTTCCAATCCTACCTTTAACTTCCCCAAGTTTTTCCCCCACTCCACAACAATTTTTTTCCCCATATCCTTGCTCTTTCCCACAATCCTTTTACTAGCCAAATCAGTTTGGTTAGTACATTCCTAGTTATACCCCAGCCCAACCCTCCTTACCCTTAAAAGTATTAAATCCCAAGCCTACATAGCACCCACCAAAACCCACTCCCAAGCCCTTTCCTACCAAACCAGGGGTGTAAGAGGGGAAGCACTCTTTTTCTTTTTGAATCGATTCAGAGTCATTTCTCTTGGCTCTTGATGGGGGTCGTATGGATGCATATTCCATTACTGAAAAACAGGGCAGACGTCACAGCTCTATCCAGGTTGGTAGATCGAGGTTGGATTGGACCATTGCTTGCTTGGTAGAGCTGTGCTTGTGGGACTTTAGCAAGCAACACTTTTTCAAACGATTTCATGAGCACCATAAAATCTTGGAGTTTTCTAGTAGGTTGAACAAGGGTGGTCTTTTTGTAGAGATCTCTGAGTACCATACTGGGGCAAGACGTGGTTGTTTGCATGTCCCAAAAGGGAGGAACAAGGGAGGTTGGGTTTTCCTTGAAATGAAGCTACATGTATTTTTTTGGGGAAAATCAACTTCTAGGTCGGGGAAGGAGGTGGTTGCTGGTGGTGGTAGGCTTGAAAAATCCACCAGCAATTCAAGGAATCAAGTTTGGAAAAATCTTAATAGGGACGTGAAATCAGGAAGGGAGTTATGTTTGGAGAATCAGCTTCCAAATATTACTGGGAATTTAAATAAGAAGGAGAGTTCTGGGGAATTTGACTTTCTTCAAAATTCAAATAATCTAACTCATCCCATAAATAGCCGCCCCTTGCGTGGTCCTTCTACCAAATGGACTCAGGCCCATTTCTCTTTAAAAATTACTGTTGCTTTTGATGGGGATACACAACGTACAATCTGCTGGAGTAATTTTGTCCAACCTATAGGAGCTAAGTTGGGCCCAGTAATGTTAGAGCCTGAGGTTAAACATGATCAAGCTTATCAGGCCATACCCACTAAAGCCCAAAATGATTTCATTAAAAACTTGGTAAGATTGATTGAAAGTAGCTCATAGGAGGTGGGCGAAGGGTTGGGGTCCTATGTCTCAATCAAGAAGGTTCCGAAGGTGCATCAGAGCACCGGCGAGTTGGGTGGAGACTTCCCAAGGTCCGATGGGTGTATGGATAAGTTTGTGACTCGCGCTTCTTCAGCGGCTCCCACGGTTCAGTTGAGAAGCCTTTGTTGGTGTCTCTGAGCACTGGTGAGATGGGTGGAGTCCTTCCGAGGTTTGAAGGGTGTGTTGATGAGTTTGTGGTTGTCGGTGGTCCTTTGGTGGGCCTTAAATCAAGCGGGGCTAAGGTGGGATGCATAGGTAGCACTGTTTTTGTCGCCGATTGTCCAGCGGAGGACTTTCCAAACTCTAAGGCTATTCCAAACTCTGATGGGCAGTCTAACAGCACCAAGCCCGATGTTTCTCCAAAGTTGGGTTTTGATTCTAACGAAGATGACATGCTATTGCTAGATTGGGTCAATTCCACAGGGTCAAGTAAGAATAAGGATGGTAGGAATGCTTTGGATGTTGTACCTTTGGCTAAGTGAGATCCTTACGGGGGTTTGGAATTAGTATCAGAGGAGGCTGCACTGGATGATTTTTTTTTATGGAGGATGATCTGGAACCTTCAATGTGGGTGAATAGGATGATTAAAGGCTTTGGTAAATCTGTGGGCTTTCCTGTTGATTCATGTGAGAAGGAGTGCATTGCTTTCTTTCAAAACCTTGAGAAAGTGTGGGAAAAACAAGCTACTGCAGATAGTTTTCGTCGCACTGCCTCTTCAACTAAAAAAGGTACGAGGGAATTGAGAAATTTAGTTTCTTCTGTCAAGTATGATGGGCATTCTGGTTGATGAACCAGAGGGAATGCGAATTCCTATGGTGTGGCTCAGTTAGTTGTCCATTAATTTGAAAATCCTATCTTTGAGAGGATTAAACAATCCTCAAAAGAGGGATATTGTGAAGAACTTACTCAAGGAGTGGAAATGTGATGTTGTGTGTTTCCAAGAAACTAAGCTAGACTCTACCAATTCTTCTATTGCGAAAAGTCTTTGGGGTAGCCCTTTTGTTGATTAGGTAGCTTTGGATGCCATTCATACAGCAGGGGGGGTTATCTTGTCTTGGGACATAAGGGTGTATGAAAAAATTGATTGTGTGGTTGGTTGCTTTTCTGTTTCTATTTTGTTAAAAGGTGTGGTAGATGATTTTGCTTGGATATGTACGGGGGTGTATGGTCCGACTGCTACTGGTCTTAGGGATGTTTTATAGATTGAACTTGATAGTGTGAGAGCAAGGTGGAGTGCAGCTTGGTGTGTCTTTGGTGATTTCAATATCATCAGATTCTTGGTTGTACTTCTCTTAGTCCAGCCATGTTCAAATTCTCGAACTTTATTGAGAGGAATTTTTTGGTTGATCTACCTTTGGTGGGAGGTGAGTATACATGGTTTCGTGACTCAGAGAACCCTTCTATGTCTAGAATTGATAGAGTTTTGGTGTCCGCTGATTGGAAGGATCACTTTTTGGATGTGACTCGAAGGCCTCTTCCACGTGTGATTTCAAATCACCGTCCTCTTCTTGTGGAGGTAGGTGGTATGTCAAGGGAGAAGACTTCTTTCAAATTTGAGAATATGTGGCTTAAAGTGGAGGGTTTTATGGATCTTCTGTGGGGTTGCTAGAATGGATACAATTTTGTGGGGCCTCCTAGTTACATTATAGCTTGCAAATTGAAGGCTCTTAAGGGAGATTTAAAGCATTGGAATAAACATGTTTTTGGGGATGTGTCTTTTAGGAAAAAATGTTTCTTGTCTGAGCTCTTGGAATTAGATTTGAAAGAAGGGATGAAATATTTTTCATCGGCAGATAGTGCAGGAAGATCTGAGATAAAGGCTGATTTTGAGTATTTAGCTTCTTTGGAGGAGATTTCTTGGAGGCAGAAATCAAAGGCTTTGTTTTTAAAAGAAAGGGATACTAATACTGGGTTTGTTCATAGGCTTGCTAATTCTCATAGATGTACAAATGCTATGAGAGGTGTGGAGGTTGAGGGCATTTTGTATGAGGATGAGTCTGTATTTCAGGATCAAGTGGTGGGTTTTTATAAGTCTTTGTATCGAGAGTCTGAATCTTGGAGGCCCATTATTGATGGATTAGAGTTTGCAAATCTGGATGAAATCGATCGGCTTTCACTAGAAAGGGAATTTGAGAAGAAGGAGATCACTGCAGCCCTTGAGGGGGCTGAGGGTGATAAGGCTCCTAGTCTAGATGGCTTTACTATGGCTTTCTTCCAAAAGTGTTGGTGTGTACTTGAGAGGGAGATTTTGGCTTTTTTTGCAGGCTTCCATAAAGAATGTATCTTTGAGAAATCTCTTAATGCCACCTTTTTATGTTTGATACCCAAGAAGATTATGCAGTTAATATTAGAGACTTTCGCCCTATTAGCCTTGTGGGTAGTTTGTATAAGCTGCTATCAAAGGTTTTGGCTTATAGACTACATTGTGTTTTGGATAAACTTATTTCCAACACCCAGAATTCTTTTTTGGGGAGAAGACAGATTCTTGACTCTGTTCTTATCACAAATGAATGCTTGGACAGTAGATTGAAGAGTGATATTCCGGGTGTGATTGTTAAATTGGATATTAAGAAAGTTTATGATCATGTGAATTGGAGTGCCTTATTTTACCTTATGGAGAGGATGGATTTTGGGGAGAAGGGGGGAGATGGATGAAGGTGTGCATTTCTACTATTCGCTTTTCAGTGCTTATTAATGGGTCTCCAGCTGGTTTCTTTGGTAGCTCTCATGGTCTCCGCCAAGGGGATCCCTTATCTCCACTCCTATTCTTGTTGGTAATGGAGTGTTGAGTAGGTTGTTTAAAAAGACAGAAGAGGGAGGTTTTCTCAGTGGATTCCAAGCAAGCCCCAATGCAGGTGAAGGTTTGCATATCTCTCACCTTTTGTTTGCTAACGATACTATTCTTTTTTGTGATGCATCTAGGGAACAATTATTACATATTTGTATGGTTTTAATTTTCTTTGAAGCTATCACAGGCTTGAAAGTAAATATTTGTAAGAGTAAGATTGCACCGGTTGGTGAGGTTGGGAATTTTGATGCCTTAGCTCGTATTTTATGTCGTAAAGTTGGCTGTTTGCCCATGTCTTATTTGGGTATGCCCTTGGGGGCTCATTATAAGGATTCTTCAATTTGGAACCCTATCATTGAAAGGATGGAAAAAAAGCTCTCAAGTTGGAAGTTGTTATATTTGTCAAAAAGAGGTAGACTTACTTTATTGAAGAGTACTTTATCAAGCCTCCCCACTTATTATTTATCTTTGTTTACTATTCTACAACATGTGGTGGATAGATTAGAGAGGAATCAGAGGAATTTCCTTTGGGGGAGATATACTGATATCTTTAATTTTTGCTTGTTGCTTGGGAGAAGGTTGTGTGGCCAATGGAGACAGGTGGTTTGGGGATCCGGAAGATTGGGCTATTCAACCAAGCTTCGCTTGGGAAGTGGCTCTGGCAATTTGGGAATGAGGTCACGTTTATGGAGACAGGTTATAGCTTCCAAATATGAGGAGGCCAGTGGGGGATGATGTACTAGAGTTGTTAGAGGGACACATGGATGTGGCATGTGGAAGAACATTAGGAAGGGGGTTGAGAGCTTCTTTGGTCATGTGTTGTATGCAACGGATGAGGGTTTTTGTATCAGATTCTAGCATGACCCTTAGAGTAGCCCTAATGCTTTGAAAGATTTATATCCGAAAATATTTGTTGTTGCTGTGGATAAAGAAGCTAGGATTTCTGATATAATTAATTTTGCACCTGATGGGGGTGGTAGAAGCTGGAACTTACTTTTACATCGTGAATTTCAAGACTGGGAGACAACGATTTTTTATGATTTCTTTGTGCATATCTCATCCATGTTACCTAAAGGGGTGATGAGACCATGATATGGCAATTGAATCGTAGTGGTGTTTTTGATGTGCACTCTTTCTATATTTCATTGTTGAAAGCTTCGTAAATGTCTTTTCCTTGGAAGAGCATTTGGTGTGTTAAGATACTTATAAGGGTAGCTTTTTTCTTTTGGACAGTTGCTAGAGGTGGGATTCTTACAATAGACAACCTTGTTAAGAAGAATTTACCTCTTATTAATTGGTGTTGCCAATGTCGATGTGAAGAGGAAACTATGAACCATTTATTGCTCCATTGTAAGTTTGCTCATACCTTGTGGAGTGAAGTCCTTTCGTTTGGGGTTTAGTGGGTGATGCCAACGACTTTTGTTTCTCTTCCCTTTGCATGGTGGAATTGGTTGGGAATTCATTCTTCAAATGTTTGGAATATAGTACCAGCGTGTCTTATGTGGTTAACCTAGAAGGAGCACAATGCCTGAACTTTTGAGGAAATTAAGAGACTTGTAGATTGTGTGAAGTCTTTACTACTTAAAACTTTGTTTGAGTGATCTCGTATTTGGGAGTTTACGCATTGTCTCTCTTTGTTTGACTTCCTTAATTCTGTTAGTGTTTCCATTTGAATGGTTTGTATTCATTTCTGTGCAGTGAACTTACTATCATAAATTCATTTTACTTTTATTATCAATAAAGATTGTTATTACCTATCAAAAAAATAAAAGTGTTTCCCAAATAATAAAATAAGACAAAGAATAATTAGCTTATGAGGAATACCATGCCATCCATTTCTTGGTGGGATAACGTCATCAAAGATGGTTTAAACAAGGTAAATGCAGTTGATTCTAGTTTTTTTTTTTTTTTTTCTTTTTGCCCATATTTTCTTTTGGTTGGGATGGTAAAACTAATAATAAAGGCACATTAAACTTTAATTACTTCCTTAAATCATAATAAATATATAATCATTCCATATCACATTTGACATCATAGGGCTTTTTCACCTCAAGTTATATAAAAGTCTTGCAATTTTCTCTAGATATTGGTAAACTTATAAAATCTTAATCCCAAAACCATGGGGTTTGTATCAAAATACATAATTTTCAAATAGGTAAAATCAAGAACAATTATCATATGCGTAGCTATATAATTGGGTACCAATTTTTCTCCCATACAAGTCCCAAAAAAAAAAAAAAGAAGCTCATTAACAATAAAATAAGCTAATACACATCTATTTTTTTAAGATAAAATAATTTAAGTTCAGACTCACTATAAATAAAAAACTTGAAATATCGAATACCAAAATTTCAAGGAACTAAGTTTAGAGCTCACTCAACTTAGCATGAGATTTGATTCCATCACACTGTCTCTAGTGTTAATCACATATGAGTTTGTCTAATTTTCCACCATTTTCATAGCTCGAAGAACAAAGCCTCCCTCCTATTTTAACAAATATTTGCTTTAAGGCGCGTTGTTTCACTGCACCTTTTTTAATTGAAAAGTGAGAAACTTTTTCACATCTTAAATAAAGAGATGAGCAAGGAAGAAATATACCTTATAACGATAATTTGAGAAGAGAAAGAAGTATTTCATTGACATCTTAGAGATATCAATGGAGTGTTGAACATAGTGTTGTCATAAGGTTTTGGGCTATGGATTTGGAGGATTCTCTGGGTTTATGGAATTCTCTGTGTACCAAAATCTTAAGGCTTTAAATATAAAATTGGAACCACATGCAAACTCTGGTTTGTATTACTCTACTATTTCCTCACAGATCAGCAATGGAACCACTGCAAAGTTGCAAGGAAGTGAAAATGAAGACAAAAATTCAGGCAAAATTCAAATACCTAAAACCAACACAGATTAAAGAAGGATATCTAAAACAAGAATGACAAAACCCACTGAAATTTCAGAGAATTGGGTTTTGGTGAAATTCCCAGCCTTGAGTCAAAGCTTTCATCAAACATGTAAAAGGCTCACTACCAGTTTTCTGAAATCAGTATCTCAGTATAAAAATAAAATAAATAATAAAAAAGAGATAGAAATCAACCAAACTATCAAGAAATTTAGAGAGAGAAAATACCTGTCGTGTACCTAGGCCACAAACCAGTCCTCTGCTTTTCCATTTCCTTCTCTCAACCTTCAAGAAAACCATCATCACTATCTGGTGAAAGAAAATTGGCAATTTTGCCTCACTCGATCTCCTCTCTCTTGCTTGTGGCTTCATCCAGTGTGCTGTGTGGTTTTTCAAAATTTTATTTTTTAATGAAACAGCACCGTTTTGGCTCACCACTTGACTAAACCAAACAAAATACTGTAGCTTTACTCATTCACTCTTTTTATATATAGAAGACATAGCAAGCTTTCGCATTCAACAAATAGTGGCCCCTAGAAGGTCCAAAACTACAAATTGCAGGGCATTCAAGATATCAAAAAATATATTCTGCCATCCACAATAATCTTCCCTGAATCCCTGTCCTCCCAACTCAAACTAGGGCTAAAAAGAATCAAAAGTAAAATTTGTATACTGTTAATCTGTCTACCATAAACTATATCCATCCACGGCAGAAACTAAAGCAGAAAACCAGAACTAACAGTCAGAGATTGCATTAACAAAAGAGAGGGTTACAAAAAATTGTCATTATGCACATCTCCCAGTACAAGCCTGAGAAAGAGAAGCCTCTATACTCTCCAACTATCCAAGTTATTTGAGTTATATAAAAAGAAAGCAGAAAATAGATATTATCACAAGATGCCATCTCTCTATCAAAAAAGCAATCAAAAACATGGTAGTAGCTGCTAAAGCCAAGTTGCCATCGATCACCACCAACCTGTGAAAAAGCACAAAGTACATTGCAGATGAATAGGTGTAAATCCAAATGTAAACTGCTAGAAACTGTACCACATTGTCTACAATTTCTGAGATCACATCTACTGCATGTTGCTAGTTGCTACTTACAACTAGGGATGGCCAAACCCACCCTGCACCCATTGATACTTCCTCTTCTAATCATGCGAATACCCCTCAAGCATCCTCAGGAAGTTTTGGGTCTTTGAAATTTAAGTACTTATCAAACAAAGGCACCAGAGGACTCTAAAATAGCAAAGTCAATTCTCTTAGAAAATACAAAAAATGGTGAAGTCAATTACAATTTCATCTCTCATATATTAAGCACATACAATTTCTGTGATAACAAATTTTAAAACGTTTACTAGCCCCCCTCTCCCCTCCCAACAAAGGAATAAAGAAATTTGCAATATCATGTCAGTGATTTCAATTTCAGCACTCAGGTGGAAAAATGTTTATATAAATCAGCACTGATTCAAACAGATGACACAAATAAATCCATCATGTTTTGTATTCAGCAGGCCCCTGGTTAGGGCCAAATTGCAACAGTTAACAGGATCTAAAATGAGCATCAGATTGAAGTAATACCTGCGTGCGTGTGTGTATTTTGAATGGACTGAAGGGCAAACCATTCGATTTGACTGTATCTATTTTGGCATACTTGGGCTCTCTATCATATTAAGCTGTAAAGTCAGCCCTTTGACAATTGTATTTTCACTTTGATGATTGTATGCAGAGTTTACAAAGAACTTATGGAACCACCCCCCCCCCCCCCCCCCTCCCCAAATTTATTTTCTCTCTCTCATAGATAGGGAAGCAAATATACACTAAAAATCATTATATCTTTGCCAATGAGCTCCACCTCAAATGACACTGTAATGAGCTCTACCTCCCATAGAGGTAGAGTCTGATTGGTTAGATGTTTTGGGAGCTTAAAAGAGCAATTTTTAAAACTCAAAACTCAATTTTGCAACTACAACTCTTCGTAACTTTTTTACAAACCACTCATTTTAAACTCAAAACGCTACATACAAACTCACCCAGTGTTGGTAGACTCTAGCCAAGTAGCCATTGCTCAAATAAGTTACTATCAGAATTCGGAGAGATAAGAGTAACATTACATTGATTTAGCAGAGAGAATACAAAGCCTTTATAGAGCCTTGAACACCAGCCTCGGCCTCATCGCGAAGCCGCTTGATATTTTTGATGATCTTTTGCTTCTCCTCCATTTGCTCAGCCAACTCTTTCTCTTCCTTCTTAATAGCCAAGTGAGACTCAATGCATTGGTCCCATTCTCTTTTCCGATCAACAAGCATCACCTCTTCCCTCTTCGATTCCTCCTCGAGCTTTTTCAGCACCACTCGGATCTCCGAAACCCGACTCTTCAGACAACTAACCCGCTCTCCGGCTTTCTTATACTCGGCTTCGGATCTAGCCAGCCCTTCCAGCGCTTCTTTCGATCGAGCTTGAAAATTGCCGGCGTCGGATTCTTCTTCGTTTTGGTGGGTTCGGAGCTCGGTCTCTAAGGAGGAGAGTTGAGCGCGACGAGAGAGGAGATCCCCAACGGCGTCGTAGAATTCAGTGCAGTCTGGTTGAAGCCAATCCAAGGTTTCGAAAGCCCTGTTCGCCGATGCCACCATCGTTTCCACGTCCCCGGACCACAACGAAAGCTCCGAAACCAACAGCCTCTTCAACGACTCCGCCGTCATCGCGTAGAGTTCACGCGTCGCCGGAGCGAGTTGGTTGAGATTATTGCTGTTGTTGTTGTTGTTGGAGGATGAATTGTTTGGAAACTTCCGGAGTAGTGAGAGTGGGCCCGTATTTTCTCCGGACACGTCACCGGTGGTGGCCACCACTGCCACTTTAACAACAACGTCGTCGTCGTTGTTGCTGTTGTTACTGTTAATCTCCTCTTCCATCTCATCCTCAGTGGATTTTGTCATTGCCACGTCAACATCCCCCTCTTCGTTTTTCTCTTCCTGTTTCTGTTTCGTTTTTCTCTTGTACAGATTTAATTTTGGTTTTTTTGTTCTCCTACGAGAGGGAGGAGATTTGGTTTTGGAATTGGAATTGGGGTTGAACCTTGCTGCTTTTGGGACTGGTGGAGGCTTATACAAACTCTCACCTGCTTTCAGACGACCCATTACTCCGCCGCCGGAGGAGTTGCTTTTGAGCTCTTTTTCTCTGAATAATCAAGTATTTGATTTGATTTCTGAAGTAAGCGAAACCATCGCACAGTTGTTATATATTTTCCCGAGAAATTCTGGAGGCAAAATAATAATAATAATAATAATAAGAAGAAGAAGAAGAAGAAGAATTTTAATAAATTATTTTAGAAAAATTTTTAAGTTAAAATAAAAAATAATTAAAATAAATTATGTATTTGGTCATTATAGTAGAAATTATAATTTCTGTGTTTGCTTTTTTTTTCTTTTTTTTTTTAAATCTAACATCTTATGCACCAATTAGGCAAATGTACAGTAATTTCATTAACGAATAATAATCGAAAAATATTTTTTTATTGTTTTCAGTTTTCAGTAAAATAAGCGGCATTCAAACGCATCCTATATTTTAATTTAGTTCTCATCATTTCAATTGTATCAATTTGGTCCCTAAATTTTTAGTGTCGTATCAATTTAGTATTTAATGTTATTATCTATTTCTTGGATGGAAATTGTTAGTGTGGCCTGACCTAAATAAAAAATTAATTTTTTATATTAACTTCTTGTTACGTCAGTAATTTTCATCTAAGAGATAATGGTAAAAATTAAATTGGCACAATTAAAATGTTAGAGATCAAATTAAAATATAGTATAAATGATATAAATCAAATAAGTAGTTTACCCATAAAAAATGGATAAATTTTTTTGTTAACTTTTTCAATTTTACATTAAAAAATTTCTAAAATAGATGGTTAATGTGTGCACTTAAAGCACACATTAACCGGATCCTAATAAAAAAATAATTTTAAAAATTGTGACACGTAGGTAAAAAAAAAAAATCTTATCTTTAAAAAGTGGTGTTTCTTTTAGTTAAAAATTCGTTCACTTTTGATAATTGTCTTACGTTGTACAAAGGAGTGTTATGTATAGAATAATTTGCTCTACTTTCATAAAATTTTTATAGCTTTTTTGAGTAGAGTTTCAACCCAGAAAAAACTTAAATAGTGTCAATTAAATTTAAGTATCAAAAAGGCATCCTGGCCGATTAAAATATACATCCCAATGTACATTAAGGACAAATAAAAAGAGATATAATATGTCTTTCATTTTTTTGAAGTCTTTTTCTTTTTGAGAAACAAAAAAAAACAAAAAAAACAAAAAAGACTTTTTTTTTTCTTTCAAGATAGATTAAGGCTACAAGTATAGAAAAAATGACCGAATTGTTCTAAGAGGGATGTGATATGCATGTCACGTATGTGATCAAACAAATACACTCGAGTTTATTTATCAACCATAAGAGACTTTATCAATTGAACTAACTGGAATCCACAGTAGTACTTTGATTTTGTAATATATTATAAGTTTGTTTAAAAAATTCTATATACTACTTTTGTGTTTATGTGTTTTAATAAGTATTACTGTTTCCTTCAACAAAAAAAAAAAAAAATGTTTATCCCACATTGGTTGTGTGTGTTAGAGTTTCAGTCCTTATAACTCCAGGCTACTACTATAAAGGTTAGGAACTTTTGTAATGGTACTCTGGTTATGTAATATATTATAAGCGTGTTCAAAAAACTCTATATACTAAAAAAAAAAAAAAAAAGTGTTAATGTCTGGTGTATTTACAATGTATAATGAACTTTTGGTTCTCCAATGACATTTATTTTTTACTTAATTGTCACTGTATTTGAGTAGAAGAAAAAGAATCTATCTAAAAATTGTAGTATAGTAATTAATTCAGTTGTTTTTTTCATTGTACTCTATCATTTATTTATTTTTAACTCTCTCTTTTTTCTTATTAATTTTTTAATTTATTGTTACATTTTTTCCAACATTTTTCTCTCTTTTTTACATTTTCATTTTCTCACTACTCTTTACCTCTATCTATTTATCTTCCATTATTTTGGCTCTATTTTCAACCACACCCCCCCCCCCCCACACACACACACTCTCTCTCTCTCTCTCTCTCTCTCTTATTAATTTCCTAACTTTTTTTTTTTTTTTGGAGAAAAAGAAAAGATCATATAAAAAGAAAATTAAGAAATATCATTTTGGAGTACACACTCCAAATCAAAGGGTAGTTCTTCTACCCAAACATTAAAATCTGCAGATGAAACTGCTCTTCTAGCGAGGGCGTGAGCTAACTTATTCCCTTCTCGGCGCACATGGATAAACTTGCAAGCTTGAAACTGACTGGACTGACGACGCGACTCCTCAATGACATTCCCATACAAAGTATTGCAGCAAACCAGAGAATTCATCGCTGAAACCACCCGAAGACAATCACCTTCCACTAACACCTTGGAAAGACACATCTCTTGCACAAAAAGAACATCCCTTCGCACTGCCATGGCTTCAGCCATCTCCACTGACAGAGGAAGAGGGATCCGTTGTGATAACACAGCAATTATCGCACCATCTGAATCCCGTACTGCCATGCCAATACCTGCACAGCCCAGATTCTCAAATAGAGCAGCATCGAAATTCACCTTATAAAAACCATCTGGAGGTCGAAACCAACGCACAGGAGCAACAATACCACGCGTCACAGCTTCTAACTTTCCTACTTCAAAGATCACATAACCACAAACAATGGATTAAAGACTCCAATGGCTCATCACACATTGAACATGAAGCTTTAACAGGGACATGTCGATGTTGGAGATTCACTTTTGTAGGAAGAGAATCACGCGCAGCTCGCCAAATAAAATGACGGACTTTATTTGGTGTCTTGATCTTCCAAATCCCCTTCCAAACCTTGCTCTGCCCTTCTGAAGAAGAAGTACCCGGACTTAAGCTTCTTGCATTTGTCTCCAACATTCGACAGGCGCTCCACACACTACAATCCCCAGTAGGAGTTAAGGGACAAATCAACAAATCCTCAACCCACCATTCACTCACCAGGATCCTCTTTATCAACTCAGCCTCCCACAGTAAAAAAACCTCATCCACTAAACCCGGATCCCAAACTCTTCTACCAGCCATGAACAAGTCCTTCACATAGAGAATATCAGTATTAGTCCGCAGAGAAACCACCCTACTGCTTTATTATTACACTTTCTTCAACATTTTTCACTCCTTTTTTACTTTTTCATTTGCTAATAATAAAAGGGAAATGCTAACGAGTGCCCTTAGGGCATTAGTTAATAATCCATTTAAAGAAAGTTTTATGGAGAAAAAAAAAAGCAATTAATGTTTTGACAGTTTTTTTCGTTTCCCATAAAAGTGGTGTCATAACTTTCCAAAAATGGATTATTAATCAATACTCTAAGGGCACTCGTTAGCATGACCTATAATATAATTATAAAGACAAAGAGACATAGAATAATCTGTATATTTTGTATATTATTTGTGTGTAACACTATAATAAAAAGGCATTTACATAGGCATAATATGTGTTAAATACAAGTAATAAGAGTGTATTGGGCCTAAATCCAGTGGGCTAGAATAACTAACATGTAAGGTTGAATTTAATCAACCATGTGTTGGCTTGATTCCATGACATATTTGCTTGTAATACAGCACTTAGAAACCCTGTATTTAGGTGGGAATCATGTAAGAGTAATATGTAAGAGAATGTGAAGAAACGCTTAAGACTGTGCAGTGAAGCAGGGACTCACGGCTGGATCTCGCGAGAGGCTCGCGGCTTGCAAGCCACCAAAAGTTGCACACGCGCAGAGCATGCAGGGGAGTTGAACAGTCATGCCAACTGGAGCACTACAGGACAAAAATCCAAACTGGCCACTCAGTTAGCTCGCGGCTTGAACTCACGACTCAGTCAAGTCGCGAGGTCAAGTCGCCAGCCAGCCCTGTTTTGGAAAAACTGACTCTTTGCGTTCCATTCTCACACTAGTATAAATACCCCTCATTCCCACAAAATAGGTGTGGCTATTCAGAAAGAAAAACCCTAAGAGAGGTTTCTTTAAAACACCCACCCAATTAGAGAGAGCTACTCATTCTTAGAGAGAAATCTTTGTAGTCTCTTCTCATTCACTCTCTCATTGTCATACCTATTGAGAGGAGATTTCTATCCAAACACTACCCACACCCATTTAGAGTGTTGAGTGTTTTTGGACCTTTGGGAAGTATTGGAAGATGCCAAGGATGGCGGATGCTATGGATTATAGCAGAATCCGGTAAGTTAGAAAAGAAAAAAGTTTGGCGCAACCTCGTTGGAGCAAGAAGCTTGGAGGGCTTAGGTACATCGGGTAGATTAGGCTTGGAGGGTCTATTGCAGTTCATGTATCCCAATTACATTTTCTAGTGAATTGTTTACTGCTTGGAGGGCGGCAGAGAGGTTTTACGCCGAGGGCTTCGGTTTCCTCTTTGATAATACATCGTGTGTTGTCCTTGTGTTTGCATCTCTCTTCCCTTTATCTTTACCTTTTATTTTCTGCTGTGGATGTGATTTATAATTGGCTTAGATTGATTTCCAATTTTGTTTATAGCTTATGTTCATTTTCCGCATACTAGTTGTTTGTCATAAAGCTTGAATTGGTTATTTTGTAATTGGGGGTCTAAACATTCAAGGGTGTTTATACACTATTTGAACTTTCATAACATATATACTATCATCTTCCCACTACTCTTTATCTTAATGTCACTCTTCTTTTATCTCTTTATCTTCTTTTATTTTGGCTTATATTACTCTAATCCTCTTACTATAAATTTGTTATTCTATCTCCCATTCTATGCATATTTTTCCTGAACAAAAAATACTCTCTCTCTCTCTCTCTCTCAATTCTTTTCATTTTTTGTGGATTTTATTATTTTTCTTGCATCTCTACTTGTAATTGATAAATCATTGCATTCTTTAGAACTCTACTTTGGATTGATACAATTTAGTTTAGTGTTTTTAAGTTGTCTTTTTTTTTATTTGATCGCTAGATGTTATCCTATTGAATTATAAAAAAAGTATATAAGAATATAATATTATTTTATTGCATAACATGACTTGGACAATTTGGTATTTATTACTATATTTTTTATTTTTACTCTTCTTATTCTCATCTTATTTTCTTTAAAATTGTTACTCTTTCACATTCTCTCATGAAAAAAATGATTATTCTCTCTCTCCCTCTCTCTTGATTTTTTTTTTCTTTCTTGCAACTCTATTTTAGGTTGATGAATCATTGTGTTTTTTATAACTCTATTTTGATTTAATATGTTTTGGTGTTGGGTTTTAGAGTTTCTCATCACAAATAGTCTCTCCCCCTCTTATAGCTTTGATTTGATTTTTATTTGAGTTAATATTTAGTTATTTTGGAAGTGAGAATTTGAATTTATATAAGAACATAATTTTGGCTATACATTTGAATGTGTCTATCAATTATTTGAGTAGTATCAAGCATAATTTTGTTATGCTTTTTGATAATCACTTTTAAGAAAATGAGGAATTTGGATAATTTATTTGAAACTTAAAAAGTTTAATTGTACCCAAAAAAAAAGAAAAGGAAAACATAGCGCACTATAATATAATTTTGAAGAATATGAACCATGTCAAAAATGAATAATATCAATCAAACACACATAAAATAATATGATTATATCTATAGAAATAAAAAGATGTAAAATAATTTAGAAATTAATTAATTTTTAAGGAGAATGAATTATCTTCAACAAATTTTAAATAACAAATTATATATTATGCCACAATTACAAAATAATTATCCATTCTACGACTAGTAGAAGATAATGATGATGATGTTGTTGAGCTACCAGTCGAGTAAGGGGTCTGAGGACAATGTTGTCACTTCTGTCTACAAAGCCTTTCGACAATGCTAAAAATTTTCATCTTTGCCAAGCATAAATTTCTTTTGATTCCTCACTGCAAGTATTTCTTCTTTCTAAACAAAAATGTGAAATTGTGTGTAGTTGTCTTTGGTTGCCGATAAATTGTAGGATGGGGAGACAAAATGAGTGTGTGAAAAAGGGCAAAATTGTAACTTTGTCTATAACCCACATTTTCCTTAATATCTTCATCCTCATTTCAAACAAATTAAAACTGTGCTTGGTTGGAAAATACCACCTACCCCCACTGTTAATTTTATGGAAGTTGATTTCCAGATATTTTGAGATAATGAAATTTGCTTTTACGTGGAGATGAAAATGTCGTTCTAAGCCAGTGAAACTTTTGGAACTTTTATTGAACTACCATTTATTAGTGAAACTTTTAGTAACAATGAAGTAAAAATAAATTTCATTGGAGAACCAAAAGTTCATTACCTATATAGAAATACAAATGAGGAAGAGACTCTGAACAAGTTCTTACTTCCTTTTATAAGATGCTATTAAACACAAACATCTATTGAAATCGAATTGGTCTATGACACTGTCGCATGCCCAAGCCATTGTGCTCATTAACACAATGAAGAAAAACCTCACTAAGGCATAGCCTTTTGGACCCACGGAGTAAAACATAGATATACAATCTCACCCGTCAAAACTGTGTATCAAGTATTTCAGAAAATAACATATTAAACCCTATAATCATACCATTCATGTTATTTAAGTTTGATCAAGCATAACTCGATTTTAAACCAATCGAGTTTTTCATTGAAACTCGATTTTAAACCAATCAAGCTTTTCATTGAAACTCAATTTTAAGAAAATTGAGTTTAAAAAAAGAGGCACGAACCTATATAATTTCAAAACAAGGGCATATTGCCAAATATTTTTAAAAAATAGGAGTCAAGGCTAGAATCACCACCATTCATGAGCACAATATGCACCTGTACACAGTAATTTTTTATTTTGATTTGATACTTACCTAGTACAATTATGGTCTAACCTATTAAATTTAAGGTTGAGTTTTTATCATTTGTTAAATAAACAAACTGCCCAAAAAGACCCATTACACTCATATGGTAGGGAAATTCTCAAATCTACTCTAATCAGTGGGCTTAAACTTCTAAAGTATGCATGTTTTGAAGTGAAAATATTGCCAATAAGCGTTTACAAAACCCACTACAATGACTCGTAAGTCATAACACCGATTCTCAGTGAAAGAAAGCTTTGCCTGTGCTGAAGCGGTGAAGCCCAAATATAACACACTTTGCTTTAGTTCTTCTATGCAGGTAATAGATTCCTTGGTTCCTAAGGCTTGTATGGTATGCATTTGAATTCCAGTAAAGTTTATCAAGAAAGCAAGAGCAGCAGAAAATCCTCAGCACAAAAAGCATTGGCAGCTTTTATCCCCGAGCCAAATGTGTACTTAGACATCCACCATGATTGCTACAATTGATCAAAACTTGAACAGACTAGAGAAACATGATTGAAAAAGCTTCCAAATGTCAATATCACATACAAAGCTACAAGCAGTTTTGTTTTATCTCCAATTTTTACTCATTGATTCATAGATCATATTCCTACAGCACAAACTAGTAAGTAAGTAGTAACAACAGTAACACGACAAAGTTGTAATCAGTAACCTACAGATCTCTCTCTCTCTCTCTCTCTCTCACTCTCTCTATCCGTCTCTTATTATCATCATGGAGAAACCGGAACTGGGTCAGAACCAGAAACGTGGGAGGCAGCATCTTCTTTTGATATGGCAACGTAGTTCACAGGGGCAACTGGTCTAGTATTATCCCGCTTTCCATCTTTTGTTGTTGACCTGGACCCATTTTGATGAGCATTAAGAGATAGCCGTCTGCTGGGGGTTCCATTGGCACCACCACCACCATTTGCACGAGGACCCACTACCTTCTTTGTGCCAGCAGGTCGAGCAGGGCTGGGCCTTGAACCAAATATAGCTTCTTGTTCGGTATTTTGCTGCTCATGGAACTTCTTCTGATCCTATAAAGCACAAAGGTTATGATCCCATTCAGTATTCGAAAGACATCATAAATGAAAAGCAGCTCTAGCTAAAAGCTTGTGCTAGGCATTATGCTGTTCAATTCAGGGTGCATGCTTGAACCAATTTCATTGTCAATCACCACTAAATCATTCCTATCAATCAAAACTTACCCTCATCTTCCGTTTCTCTTCTTCTCGTTCATGCCTGAGCATGGCATATTCCTCTAGCATGGCAAGAAGAGGAACACCATCATAAGTAAATGGTATGCCACGTTCTTCTTCCCATGCCCGAGTTTTGGTAACCAATGTCTCAACGAGTGCTGCACATCCACAAAAACTAATTAATTGAATATTCAAGGTACATAGCATTCAAGCAGAGCTCATATGGAGAAATAAATTGTAACATCTTATGCCATTTATTAGTGGCTGAAACTAGGTCTTGGAGTTGCAACATATTGAGTCCACATAAAAACCTAGTTAACATCTTAATAAGTCAATCTGCATAATAATTTCATTTCCATCAGACCCACCAACTGATCTACATTAATTTATAGTGAGAAGATTAAAGATATCTAGACAATAAATTCTCTTCATGATCTAATTTTAGTGTCTAACCTATCTACTCATCTCATCTACAAGCTTGTGACTGTGAGTCTTGTGATATCCCACTTAAGGTAAAATAAGGGTTTCGAATGAAATCGCTCATAAGGAAGTCTTATGACCTGCAACCAATTGCTAAATATATTAATATGTGAGGCTGACTCAGTAAAAGACCATGGCACATTGAGATGCTCATACAGATTCTATCCATCAATGCATTTCTTTTCTTTCCTTTTCATCTCTCCTTTTGTTTTGTTTTGTTTTTTTGTTTTTATTTTTTATTTTATTTTTTATTTTTTTATTGCTAAGTTACATATGCACCCAATGGGTTTTAAACCCAAACCTCATCCCCACCCACATTTTTGAGAGAGAACCAGAGCTCATTGGCATCACATGCATTTCAGCTTCTGCAAAACACAAACTGCAAGTTCAACTGAGCCTCTATGACTCTGGTAGTACTCTGGTTCAGCACTTACCTGGAATTTTGTTCACCAAAATCCGGGCTTTTTCTGCACGCTTGAGGTTTAAGTGTGCGCCTCTGCTTGCATTGTACCTGTTTTCATCCTGTATCATCAAAGCAGTGTCAGAGTTTAAAACACCACACTCACCAATGACATAAACAAAACTTAAAGCACTCACAAGGAAGTTCACTCCTACAATATTTGCTACCTTCATTCCATAATCTTCTTCATCCACTTCCCATTAAGATCAATTTTTGCTGGTCTCTAGTCAGTGATAAACAGATGTGTTTTTTTCCTAAGAAATTCAGGACTGCATGTTTATATGTTGTTAAAAAGCTGGCTATTATTCAAATGGGCCTATTGGGTGCCAGAGAATATCTGAATATCTAGAGTAAAGATATCTCAACTAAACTGGTGAAGGAACTCTTTAAACACATTTTTGATGCAAAATGAATTTGAATTTACTTTGCTGATATGGGCACTGAAGATGTCATAGCCAATTCTTTCTCAATAACTGACATTATTTAACTTTTTGCCCTTGTAACCATTCAATGACAAAATGAATTTTGCCTTATACTCTTATAGCCATTCAATAACAAAATGAATTTCTCATTCCCTTTTCACTGATCTTGACTCTGTTCTCAACAACTAAATACTATGGAAAGGAAAGGCAAGGATGGGTGTAAGTATTTGGGAATGGATTGTAAGACAAATTAATCTAATTATGAATTAGTTGTAAACGTGCAAAGTCATAATGACAAATTTCATCCCCTTGAAGTGCAAAAGGGTGATTGTGTAAAAAAATTATTTCAATCTCATGGTGCTATGTTGAGTGGAGGACTACATTATTGAGCTTGTTTGTCCAAATCCCAGTGGTTGAACCATAGAAAATCCAGAGAGAGAGACAATACATACCCGATTGTAGTCTTCAAGCCAACTCTCCTCTTCACAGGCTGACATCCACTTCTCAACCTTGTCCAATATATCTTTTCTGCTGAGAGCCTCATCTTTCGCATTTGCTATCTGATTATCCATGTCAGCCAGTAATTCAGCAGGTTCAACATCACCAGAGTCAATAAGTTCCATAATCTTTTCTCGAGCAGCCTCAGGATCTATTTCTATATGAGCATGGGCAAATATATCTTCGAGCTCTGTTTGCTTCTTAAAAGCAATTTCCTTCATTCTACTTGCTTTCAGTTGATCAAGCCTTTCAACTTCCACCTCAGCCTTAATAACAAATAACAATAAAATGAGTAAACAGAACCACCATCATTTATTTAATCTTACAGTTCCATGTACTTGGCAGACTTTAAATACCTGCTCGATCAAATCTAGAGCAAGGGCCCCTGGAACGGTCACTTCATCTACTGAAGCAGATATGTTGCAGGTAACATGGTCAAATAAACTCCTTTCTTCCACGGGGGTATCCATCAGATTCCATAGATCAATTAGTTGAGTTGCCAACTCTTGGAGCTGTGGAGTAGTAATAAATACCCAAGTTATATCAATTATTGGAATATGCAAACCAAGCAATTCAAAATCTAAAGCAACAAAGCATACAAAAATATCTAGGAGCATGGAAAATAGGAGGCTGAAACATTGAAGGGAATGTACCCAGCATCCGCCTTTGACATCAAGCAAAATTCTCTATAAATGGCTATACAATGACAATTAGGATAAAACTTAGGTACAGTACCTTAGGTGTAATTCCTTAGATTCTCCTTTTAAAATTCAGTCATGTGGCTACTTAACTAAAAAATACACTTCATTCCCATGAGAAAAAATCCACATGGTAAAAAGGGAACCTTAGGAACAGCACCTAAGTACTGTACCTAAGTCTTGCTTTGACAATTACTACTTGCTGGGAGAGAGAATGTGTGGTTTACATCCCTATGGGATGTCAAGCAATAACAAAACATTCACATGAAACTAAACAGTTTTATTCATCTCACCGAAGCAAGATGTTCACATTCTGCTAGATGTATTATGTGACAATACAATTTCTTGAAAGTATCAAGTGAAAATGGTCTAAATCACCCAAAAAAATAAATTAACTTCTAGGGAAAATCCAGAAAATCAGAAAAAGGGTCATCATGACAGATTTTATGCCTCCTTTTTTGCTGAATAGTACAAATTTTATATATAAGGAATATTTTTCCTGAGGTACAAAAATCTACGTAAAAAATATATGCATTGCTATCGGTTGAATTTTCAAGAACTTGTGACACCTGGTAGCAGATATGGCCATGCGCAGCATCACCAAGTAACAATAATGAAAACCAAAGTGAAAAGATATAGAGAACCAAGAGAGAGAGAGAGAGAGAGAGACTCTAAACAAGTTACCTTATGGAGCCTCTGCTTCTTATCTTCTTTCAGTGCTAAGACTGTCTTAGCCAGCCTAGATAGAGTATCATTGCTAATGCTTTTGGATTGGACACTTGTAGAGTCATTTAAGCTTGGATGAACCTCAGTAACAGTACTGAAGAAGTCCATTCCAAGGACAGCACAAAGATCATGGACAGTGCTCACAAATTCAAGAACCTTGTGCAACCTCTCACTCTGCCAAATAAAATAACCGATTAACAATCATGAACTCAATGCAGTTGTCAAAACAGTCATCAAGTTATGCATTATTCATTAATCTAAAAGTTTTACCTTTTCCTTTTGAAGTTCTTGAAGTTGGCCATGATATTCATCTAACCTTTTCAGGGATAGGTCAGCTTCGTCAACAGCAGGAGTCCCTGCCTGATCGCTAAGGTTCAAGGTCCCAGCAATTTCTCCACATATCTTTTGAATCTGTGACTGTACATCAGAAAACTCCTTAATTCTCTCCTCTTTTTGTTTCCACAACTGTTCAAGTGCTGGTGCTATAGCTGCAAGCTGTTCCTTGATAGTTCCTGAAGTCTTATCGGGCTGCAATTATTATTATTTTTTTGTAAGTATAATTAAACCAAAGAAATTCATTGGAAAACCAGCACCATCTGTCAACATATGCTAAATTGTAGCATTGATACGCATCACCATAGAAATTACTTTCACTTCCTAAAATAATCTAGCCAATCTAAGCATGAGTTTTATAATTACTCACAATTCCAGCGAAACTTTTCTCTCCAAGGGCTGATAGAAGACTGGAAAGTTCAAGTTTGGCATCTGACAAGGCCTGAAGAAGCAGTGCTCTAGATTTTGCAGCCTGTTCAACCTTCCTCTTGTATACGTCCAAGCAATCCTGCTCTAACTGAAGAAGCATCTTGTCTCTTTCCTCATCACTTTCCCCAACCTCATCCCATATTTGCTGCAGCAAATGACAGACTGATTTGTAAGCCAATTTTCATAGACCACATACATAAGCAGTAAACACAGGCTAGCAGTCAAGATGAGGCAAACAAATGTACCTGCAGTTTCTGCAGCAAAGAACCACATGTGGTTTCTCCAAGAAGGGGATTTTGTGCATCTGTCACCGCCATTCACGTCAACACTACAACCTAACCTGCATTACAAAGAGTCTAAGGAACATAAGCCATTTCATAATTTTTTATGCAGGATCAAGAAAGTACATAAGAAACATAAAACCAAATCTGCAAACCTTATTGACGAGCAAGAAGGACCACTTAAGTGGACAACATACACAACTGTCTGCATCAGTCATAAAGACAGAAAACTAGTCAGTAGGAATGCTCTGAGTATGCTTAATCACAAAGAAATTAAATAAAGGAGCCAATAAGACAGGAAACTGTACTCAACCCTTATAAAGAGATCAATGGTGGCTCCAAATTGGTGATTAAAAACTTTCATTAAAGAAACACACTTATTTGTCTAATTCTGAGATTATAAATAAAAAAATAAAAACTCTTAACGCCATTTCTTCAGCCCTCGGCGATGAAGTTCCGCACAAAAGTAAAGTTCCCAGCACAGATCACAAAAACCACATAAAACATTACATCATTCTGGACCCAACAAAACAACAACCTCATTTCACCTGTTAGTTTAAACCTTTAAGGTGTTCATAAATTGAAGTTTCATCTTACATTGACCTCAATAATGAACAGATCAAGTATTCCCTGATCACACATTTACCCACAAAGGACAATTTCTTTCACATTCCCACATTTTCTTATCGTCATCCACTCAAAACCTACTTAGTTAACCAAGTTAAATTACACCAAATCCAAAATCACAGGCTCCATCAATCAAAAACAAACTTTCAAGCAGAAGAAGATCTCAAGCTCAAGCAAAGTTACAACTTATTACAAACCCACCAACACAATCACTAGAAATTCACTTCAAATCCAAGCATTTACATCCCAAAACCCATATTTTCACCACCCCCAAAAGACAAAAAAGAAAAATTAACCATCAACCATTAATCACAAATCCTACATTCACACAATCAAGAACAACAAGAGCTTTTCCAAAACACCCAGATCTCTCTTTCTCTGTTCTGGATCAAGATAAACACGACCCAGAAACCAAAACAGCAATTAAAATAAGATTTCACAGAGTGGCACATTAAAGAGCTGCATTTTGTGAGCAAAGAGTGAAAAAGTTGAGAACTTGAGCTGAGAAAATGCTTACCCAGGTCCCAAAGATGGTTTCTTTGGAGCTAAGAGTTATTGGGGTTTGTGGGTTTCAGATCTAAGGGGCTTTGGCCTCAGTGTTTGTGAGGGACAGAGTAAAGGAGTGAGTGATAGAACTTGGTTTTTTAGAAGCCAACAAAGGACAGAGAGAGAGAGAAAGAGAGAGTGTGTGTGTGCAGAGAAAAAAAGGACAGACTAAGTGGGGCCCACTTTAGACTATATGTGATTGTCTGGAAAATATTTGATTCTGTGATGCCCTGTGTTTCCGGGCTTATTTACGAATATGACACTGTGTCTGAGTGTGTGTGTGTGACTTTTTGTAGAGTTTGCTGCTTGCTGGTTTTGACAATTTTGACCGGTGCTGAGTAGTAGTTAGGAGAAAAGACTCTCACAATCAAACAAAAACAAGGAGTTTGGATTGGATCAGCATCTCCTTTAGTTATTTTAGATAGTTTTTTAAGTATACAATAATTCTATCAATAAATTTTGTTACGACAAAATTTAGTTACAAAATTAGTTATAATTTAAAATTATAATTTTATTTAATAAAATAAATATGACTATATATTTTAAAAATATAATTACTAGATTATATGTTTTTTATACTCTTAATATACATGTCAAATTTTGTATCAATTGAATAATTATTTATTATATGATTTATAAATTTATATTTTATACATAATTTTAAATTACAAAAATTTACAATTTAAAAAATTTATTGATAATATAGTTATTAATCTTTAATTTCTAAAAATTTTGCAAGTATGGAAAATATAAAAATGAGATATAATCTAATGGTAAATTTATCAAAATTTACCTTTAATAAAAAGATATTTAGTAAAGTTACAACTAATTTTGTAACTAAACTTTATCCATTTTTTTATTAGATATAGAAATTTTATTATAGTCTAATCGAAGTATATATATGTTTGTAAAACTTCCTTTTAGAGAGTTTTTGCTCTCATCCTATAAGAACTTGTACTTATGAAGTGGTTATAATACTAAGGATGCGCAATGATATCAATTAACTTCGAAAACTATTAAATTTGACTTCTCCAAATTTAAAATAAAGTAAAAAAAAAATCAAATCATTTCAAAATAAATAAATATGATTTTAAAAAGTATATAGTGAAGTTATGTTAAAAAAAAAAAAATTCTAAAGCATCTTTTTTTTTTTTGTTATACAAGATAGAATTTCTACTCTAACCTAATCTAAGTGTATATGTGTGTAAAACTCCCTTCTGGAGACTTGAATCTCGGCCTTTACCCCCCATACCCTATAAGTACTTATACTTGTAGAGTGACTACCGCACCAAAGGTGCGCGGTGGTCTAATGGATCTTAAACTATGAGATTATTTTCATTGGCTTTTAATTTTGTATGGATTTTGAGCTTAATGTTAAGCTCAATTCTTATATTTAAGTTTCCATTCAATATTGTAAATAAGTTTAAACTCCTTTATGGAATTCATTAAGTATATTTAAATTTTAAATTAAGAAACCTATGTTTCTACCTTTCTTAATACATATTACCCTAAAAAGATGCAATTTTAACAAAATTTTCTATGAGATTGTGCATAATTAATCATGAAAACTCAAGTGTTTATGGAAATATCAACCCAAGCTTTGGTTCGTTCAAAGCTTATTTCTTAATTAATTGGGTTTTAAATTAAAACTCAAGCTTAATTCAATAGTTAATAAATTGACTCAAAGGAGTTTTTTTTTTTTTTTTTTAAGGAGAAAGAGTGTTTTAAGGAGTCCCATCCCATCCAAAGCTGTTTTTTTTTTTTTTTTTTTTTTGAAAGCCATCCAAAGCTGTTTTTAATTATTATCAATAGTTGCCAAATGCCAATACATATGTAAATTAATAATATATATCTAATGGCACTCAAAGACAAATAATTCATACAATTAGTTAATAATTAATTTATTTTTCTGGTATGATATTTAATACTTACCTATGCATTGGCCCCTATATAGGGACCACATGAGAGGACTAATCATCAAAGTGGGTCAATTTTGTGGGACCAATTCCACATTTTAAGCCCCGCAATGAAAAGCATAGCGTGGCGCTGACGAATTGGGTTAAACACTATGATACCTTTTACTTTTTACCCATCTAAAAAACTTTTAATGTGGTACAGAGTGGGTTGGTAAACAATAAAACAAATTAAATTTACCCTTAATTTTGTTTATTGTTCTTTTATTAGGTAAGGAATAGATTGAGTTGCTTTCAACTTTTCAAGTAGTTCAAGACTCCAAGTCAAGATTTTGGCTGGATGCAGAGGAGCGTACTGAGAGTTTGGTTGGTGGGACTTTTTTTGGCGGTAAAGAATAAAGATAATTTTAGTAAATTACATCAACTTTATATGAGATTTCATGAAATGTCTCACTTTCAAATTTATAGGCTAAACGACATACTTTTATTTTATTTATTTTTAATGTTTGTAAAGATACCATCATAGTTAGTAATTACGTGTAAGTGTTTTGCGTACATATGTAACAATTAATAAAACTCACATATACTATTTTGTTTTCAATTGTACATAAAAGTATGTGTTATTTTGGAATTTAAAGTTTCATTTGCTTTTGTTACGCACAAAACTAATAAAGGGCAGTTACATACAAGCTTAAATGATGATAAAATGCTAAAGAAATAATGTTGTTGTAGCAAATGATTAAACAACTCCTAAAAAATAGCCCTTAAAATAGTGAAACACTTAACACTTTGTTACAATTCCTAAAAATGGCAATAAATGATTAAATAATTCATAAAATATAGCTATAAATGATTGTAATAATTCCTTCTTCTTTTTTCTTGTTGAGAAGATGATTGTAATAATTCAATTATTAGCTTTTAGTGAATATTAATGTTATTGTTAATGTCTATTGAAATCATTTTAAGTAGATTATGTGAAATTAAATTGTTGAGAATCTTCGTTATTCATCTAGCTTAGGAGGAAAGTGAGGAGTGGCTGGTGTTCGAGCTTATTGATTTAGTATCACACTGCTAGAGGCATGATGTTATCATGTCTAGTTTCCATAGGGAGGATGCTGAAACTATTTGCAAAATACATTTGAGCCATAGACAAGTACCTGATTTTGTGGTGTGGCTGCACAATAGGAAGGGTGTGTATTCAATCAGGTCCGAGTATCATATAGCATGAAGGGTGATGTGAAAAGAGGACTGGGCAGAAAGTTCAAGGGGTCTTGGTAATTTGCACGTTTGGAAGAAGTTGTGGAAATTATGGATGCCTAATAAAATTAAGGTTTTTGGATGGAGGGCTTGCCATGAAATTTTACCAACTCGTGTCAACCTAGCTTGAAGAAAAATCATATCAGATTCGGTGTGTCATTGCTACAAATCTCTTCCGAAATCTACTATTCATGCTATATGGGAGTGTGGTGCTACTCAAGATGTGTGGGTAGGAAGTTCAATCAATCTGCAAAAGTGTTCAACTAACCAATGTGATGTTATTTAGCTATTTGAATTTCTTTTTGACTGGTTATTTGATGCAGATTTTGAGTTGTTTCTTGTTCAATCATTGCTTATATGGAATCAAAGAAACAAGGTGGTGCATGGAGGACAAATGATGGATCCAGGGTGGTTGAATAAAAGAGTAATGGACTACCTCGATGAGTACAAAAAATCACAAGTTCAACTAGCTATACTAGGCATGGCATCTACTAGAACTTCTTGGCAACCTCCACCTCCATTGGTCTATAATTTGAACTTTGATGCAGTTACCTTTTCTGATCTGAACTGCTCTGGAGTTGGGGCAATTATCCCCAATGAAGAGGGTGAGGTGATGGCTAGGATGTCGGTCAAGGGTCCTTTTGTTCATAACAGTGCAAAAGCTAAAGCTTTGGTGTGTAGGAGAGCTGTTGAGTTCTCCATTGAAGCTAGTTTTTCAAGGTTGGTCATTGAAGGGGATAATGCATTGGTGATGAATGCAATATCATGCTCAGTAGAGAATAACTCCTTGCTGGGACACATTTTTGAAGACATCCAAAACCTTATTTGTGGGCTGCAATATGCTTCAATCAGTTGCATTAAAATGGGTAGTAATATGGTTGCACATTCTTTAGCTCGACATGCTAGGAATATTAGTGATGAAATGTATTGGTTGGAAGACTCTCCACCACCTACTGTGGATGCTTTGTATCAAGATTTTTACATATTAATGAATGAATGAATTGTTTAGTTTCAAAAAAAAAAATATATATATATATATAAATATATTTATATTGTACTTATTTCAAAAAAAGTATATGACAAATGTTTCCGTATTTTTAGTGGCAATTTTTTTAATAATAAACATATTATACACGTAACGTTATTTCTTTGTTTTTGTATTTTTCTGGTGAATTTTTAAAACATATTTTTCTTAAAGATACCAAATTATATCCGTTTGTATACTTATCATACTATACATGTATTGTATTTTATTAACTACGAGCATGATAATAAATCTGTACTCTCTCATATAATACTACCCTAGTGGAATTTTCAATTTTCAAAATATAGATATTCAAATTTTTTATACAAACCTCAAGTGGAATACTTTAAAGGACGTGTCATTTGGCTTTCCTCTATCTCACCCCCCCCCCCCCCCCCCCCCCTTTTTTTTTTTGGTTGATAAGAACATTACCCTGTCTTAAAATAACGTTAGTCCAGTTTTTCAACCTCAACTCCTAAGCAAAAACTTTCTAAAAAAAAAACTCCTAAGCAAAACGTGTTGGCAAATCAAAGAATATACACAAACCACTTGACATGTTAAGTATTAAGTGATAAATTGAGATGGAACTGGCATTTGTGAAATTAAACTCAAGATGAAGGGCATATGCTTTTTGGCAAAAACTCAACATCAAAACGACATAACATAAAGTATTGGTGTATGTAAAGCAAAACTAGGTTTGGGAGCAAGGGTCATTGTCACGTTTTGGGTGTCATCACGAATCACATAGGTCTCTATCCTAAACACATTAGCATGCAAAGCTTTTGATATTTTGGACTTTTATAATTGAGTGAGGTCACATAATTAATTTTGGTTTTTTTTCTCTCACAATCATAATTCATTACTTTTCCATTAAAATGAGGGGTCACGTAGATACTCATTATTAGAAAATTATATAATGTTTAGACACTTAGACTAGCTATCATTATTCATTAACATTTGCGAAACTAAAGAATCTCATCCATTAGCAAAGCTGTTATCCACTTTCATTCTTGGCCATATGTAGCCAAAAAGAAAAGAAAAGAAAATATTAATAAAAGCCACACTAGACCTACATTTATGGTTTGAAGTTTTTCATTACTTAGAAAATATTAATAAAAGCCATACTAGACCTACATATATGGTTTGAAATTTGAAGTTTTTCATTACTTAGAAAATATTATGCATGACAATAAAATTATTATCATACTATTCCAATCCCACCTCTAGTCGGGATGGAAAATTTTAGCTCTAAACTAACATCATTTTCTAATCCACCGTGTAGTGATTGAAAAGATCATTAATGTATAGTTTTAATTTCTTGATACGTGCACTTGTTAAAATAATACATATAAATAATCTTATAAACCATTATATAATTAATGATTTTAATGAAATAGTTACAAATTAATTTGAAGTTAAATTTTGTTTGATGGATAATACCTTTAACATTCCTTCAAGTAGAGAGTTTGGGTTTGCATCATTGCGGTGTGTTCATAAAAAAAGAAAATAAAAGAATATCATTAAATTTGAATGAATTAAGATTGCATAGGCTTTTGTTATGTCAAATATTATCCAACTTGATAGGTTTAAAATTTCTTCTCAAAAAAAAAGAAAAAGAAGAAGAAGATAGGTTTAAAATTGTTATTAATAATTTTTTTTTCTTTTCTGGATAACTGACATAATGGACCCAATTCACCAATTTTTGAATTGAAAATACAATAATTTATGTAAAGTGCCACTTCGTACACGACGAACATTTTCTATAGAATAAGCAAAAGACACAGATGAATCATTGGCCTTGGTTTTAACTCAATTGGATATGGTAACTAATTCGAAATTCGATAAAGAAGCATTAGGCACATCTGTAGCCTGTAGGCTTGAGTCTATTTTTTTATTCAAAAAGCGAACGAATAAGAAAGAGTAAGTTTAAAGATAGCAGAGAAGGCACATATATTCAGCAAAAAGAGCAGAGAAGACACAAATCTTCAACTTTTGTGATATATAAGTAATACACTCGAGCTTTATTTTGGGGGCTACAAAGTCACAAATTCTACGAATTTATGATTAAATATTTATATATATATTTAAAAATTTTCCCCAAGTTTACAATAAGGACTAAAATAAAATGAAGGATTTGAGCTTGAAACCTTGAATTAAAATAAGATAATACGAACTTTTTTTTTTTTTTTTGGGCACAAAATATGAAAAGAAAAATTTCATGAAACATGTAAGTCATAAGTTATAACCCCCTCATTTATATTTGAAGAACAAAGCCTCCTAGCAGATAAATGCACTTCTCAATCATTTCCTTACCATATATAAATGTAAGGTCCGTATTGGTCCCTTTAAATGATCAGGCCGGTTTCATTTATTGCACAAGTAAAGTACCACTGTATCAATCAACCTAGCTTTCAAAAAATTTGAAGGAATTGAAATATGAAATAAGAATGAAAAAGAGTATTATTTGAACGCTCTAAATTTTTGCTACAAGCCTACGACACCCTTTTTTTTAAGATGACTTACCATGAAAAAGACAAATAATTTGAAACTGAAATACTAATGGACATAATTCTTTTCTAAAATTGATTGGCAAAATCTATTCCAAATTATTACATGACAGATCAAATGATTATCTATGCATATTTGTTTAACTCAACTAAATAAGTTACGTGGTGCAGTTTTGTTCTGCCCTCCCACCAGAAAAACTAAACAATTTACATTTTTTTTAAATAAATTATGTAATTAAAAGTTTAGATAAATATTCATTTAATTCGTTTTATAAGAGAAAATTATATCAAATGAAAAAAAAAATTATTACTAAGTTTTATGATTCACTTTAGTATTAATCAAAGTCATAAATTTTGACGGAATTTATTATGATGATTGAGTAGCTAACTTATTTGTTATTTTTCTCTCAATGTATACACTACATTAGCTAGATCTTATACGATTCGAGTTGTAATTATTCTATTCTCAAGGGGATAAGTTTTGGTTGCTTTTAATGTGGGTTACTTTAAGATTTACAATAAATTAAGGTGGGGTTAGACTTATAGAGGCCTAATTATTAAGATCAAAGTATTCGACAATGCATTTGACTTGACTCCACCTAGATGGATTTTATAGGGTGATCATGTTATGTCCGAAAATCGAAAAGCAAGAGACCAATAGGAGCAACTGTGTAGGCCTTGTTTCATGTGGCCCCGACAGGGAATGCATGGGTCTTGTTTGGGTACATTGAATCAGCCAAACCCCTCACATGCCTTTTGGACTATCATAATCACATCCTCCTATAGTTTCATTTACAATCACCAGTCAGTCATGACAAAAATGATAAGAAATGGAATGCCGAATGAGCTTGACGATAAATATAAGCCCTCTATTAACATTACTGTTTAGTCCATGACCCTAAAAAGAATTATTTCTTTATTAATAGTTGACCGACTTAAAGCTAATCTTCAAACTTTCTTTTTGGTTGGGTAATAAAACTCTATAATATTTGGTTGGGTAAAACTCTGTAATCTTTAATGCTATGAAATCATGGAATATTTAATAAAGTAAGGTAAGGGTTAGCTCCAGTGCACTAGAGTTGATATGATGTAGTGCCATATATTTGTATTGTGTTAACTTCAGTACATTAGAGTTGACATAATGCAGCTCCAATGCACTAGAGGCAATATGATGCGGTGCCATGTGTTTATATCGTGTTAACTCTTAATAAACTGGAGCTGACATGATGCGACTCTAGTGCATTAGAGGCAACATGATGCAGTGCCACGTGTCTATATTGTGTTAGCTCTAGTAAATATGCGGTGCCATGTGTCTATATTGTGTTAGCTCTAGTAAAGATGCGGTGCCATGTGTCTGTATCGTGTTAGCTCATGTACACCGGAATATTGGAACTAATTCATGTCACATTTAATAAACTAAATTGATCCAAAAGATGAATTTAGAAATACTTAATTTAGTTGGGAGAGCTTACTTTTTATTGGATTGTTTTGTTTACAGCTAGTAATAAGTCAAAGTTGAGCATACTCTTGCTATCATATAACTTTTGGAGGCTACTTAAACACCTA
The DNA here is from genome assembly GCF_001633185.2 of Quercus lobata. NCBI lineage: Eukaryota > Viridiplantae > Streptophyta > Magnoliopsida > Fagales > Fagaceae > Quercus > Quercus lobata. Next base: position 7,472,855 of record NC_044911.1, on the reverse strand, counting down.
ATTAGAACATTGGTTTTTCTTAATTAATCTACCATATGTCCTCCATTTCTCAAATTCAATCAGCTACATGGGGCACAAATTCACTAATGGCTATCCATTCATATTTTCATTGATGGCCATTGAAATAGGTAGGTAGTTTAGGGTTTCATTCAAAATGCTGGTGGCTTGTGGTAATTGAAGGTGTTTTGCTCGGTGGGTTCGGCATCTGCAAAGCATGATATAAAATTGAACCTTATGTTTGCTTATTCATATATCCATGCACTTTTAACTAGAAGATTTTAATTGATGGTTAGTAGGTCCATGCGTAAAAAAAGTGTGGAGCAAATTTATGTTTTCAGCGTGCATGGTACGGTTTCATCATGGTCCTTTTATGGAAAGGGTTTGCAATCATCTTTGCCATGTGTAGCAGTGCAGGTAAATAACCAACATATTTAATTTGCATGTGTATGGACACTTTTTTCCTTCTTGATTCATGTGTGTTATGAATATGAACAACTGCATGAGTTTAGGCTTTGTGTTAAACTTTAAAAGCAATTCCATGTATTCTATTTGTTCCAAAAAAATAAAGGATAAAATGTAGTTTAGCTTATCTAAGTTTGGGATCTCTTCTAAGCTGGCCTTTCAACTTTCAAAATTCTTGTGGATTAATTTCAACTATTATAACTTACAACAATATCAATGTGCTCCTCTAATTATGATTTGTCACATTTTCATTATTAATGACCACCTAAAATAGATCATTTTTGGTGGATTAACAACTAGATTCAAAAAAATGTGTGGATCTAAGTTAACTCAACTGGTAAAGTGTTTGATAATTGAATAAGAGATCTGAAATTCAATTTCTACTTACACTAAAATTTAATTGATATTTTGATTTGATGATAAAGAACGTAATCATAAAAAACGGACGCTATAAGACGAAACTCTAAAAAAAAAAAAAAAAAGAATTTCAAAAATACGTTGATAGAGAGAGTATAATATTGCTGTTATACTCAATTGTAACCAAAAAAATGCAGTACGAGCAAAGTGGAGGGACCATTGAGCTCCAAAAGCCATGAGACACGCTGGCTCTCAAGCACTTGCTAAAAGTTCTATACGTCAATCCATTTCTGTTTTTCTTTTATTTTTAATTTGTTCTCTATTTGCTTTAAAAATTAATAGTTTAGTAATTTCTCTCTCTTAAACACCATGCCAAATTCCATTTTCAATCCCCAACCCAAAAAAAAAAAAAAAACACACCCATCTACCTGCAAAAGACGTGCAATGAAATTGTTAATAAAAGATAACAGAAAAGCTAGTTATAAATTTGCTTTGGCAAACTCTTAAAAGATTTCAATACTTTATAAAAGCTCTTTTCGTGCATTAATTTAATTTAATTACATAAGAAAGTTCAATTGTTTTTAAGTTTTTGTTACTTCCTAGGTTTCACATTGGATGAAACAAACATGGTGTTTTATTTGAAACCTTAGTTGTGGGAGCTATAATGATAGCTTTCTTCTATAAAACAGTGAATGCCAACGAATGATTGACATTTATATGTGTAGCACTAATTTATTGTGTTAGAAATGAAAAGAATGGGCCAAGCCAGTCCAATGAAAACCCATATTGGATTTAACTTAAAATTTCACGTTGGGTCTGGAATGTGGGCTAACCTAGCCTCAATCTGGCCAACCCAACCCAAACTGAAACTATCCATGTTTTAGCTCTTGGACTTGGGAGGGTAATTCATATTTCCTTGAATATGTGAGAGAACCGGGGACAGCAAAAGAAAAAACCAGTCCCAGTTGATACTTTGATCCTTTGTCAAAGGAATTGGAAATTCTCAGATTCACAGTAAGAACCCATTTTTTTATGTGCTTATATTTCATTTCTATTTTTAGATTGAATGAGAGTTCATAGTGCAGTTCTACACTCTTAAGCGATTGAAAATCTTGGATCAAAACCCAGGAGTTACATATGTTATGAAATTCAGATATAACCTCATAAAATATCAAACTTTTGATCACATTCATAGAATGGTTATGAAAGGACTTAAATTTGGGTAGACAAGTGCCTTGCTAGCATTGGTTGGCAATTTTTGTATCAACTTTGCCTAGCAAAGTTTGCTAGGACACTCCTAGTCAAGTGGAGCCAGTGTTGTTCATATTGTTCCCATTGAATAGAGTAATGCTATTTTCACCAGGCTTCTATTATAATATCTTACAACGTGTTATGTTCATATTTCTTGTCATATCACAGAGTTAAATTTGTACTTGATTTTATTATGAGGTTGGAGATGATATATTGTGAATATATTGTAAAAGAAATAGCTTTATTGATGAAATTAAAGTATTGCTTGAATTGCTGGTCTATGGTACATGGAAAGTCACAGGTGGTGTTCTTAGCTAAGCTGGGTTGGCCTGTTGATATTGGCATTGCCAAGAAAGTTTCAATTTTTCTTTTCATGCATCATTGATAAGTTTACATATTGATGCAGGTTTCTTTTCCCTGCATCACTTATTGTTATCAATGATGTTGCTGCATGCGTCTTCGGTTTCTTTTTTGGGAGAACACCCCTAATCAAACTGTCTTCAGAGAAAAATGGGAGGATTTATTGGAGCTTCAGTTGTAACTATGATTTCAGGCTTTCAGCATTTGTGGTTAGCCCCATTTACTCAACGAGGACTGATGGTTCAACAGTCACAAACAAAATTTTCTTGAATATGATGGAAATTCTGACTCTCTGAGGATTGAGGATTCTTTACTTGTGGAAGTTTGTTTATCAGATCCTTTTGTATTTTTGGTGCTCATTTTTGTTATGTATAGGTGATCCATGGACTGTTGAGCAGGAGACTAAATGTAGTGTTGTCATGAGTGTCCTATCATTGTCTAGAGTAACTGAGCTAGAATTGTGTTGGGAGTCAAATCAAGTCAAAACATTCAGCTCTGCTGAGAATACGTAGTGCACTAGAATAAGTTTGGTGCAAAATGCTAAAAAATCAAGTATGTGTTTGTAAACTGTATGCCTTTTTCCAAAGCTGATGTAATTTGTAGGCAACACAATTCTAGGTGAAAAGATGTCATCAGTGTATTGAATGTAATTTTCTTGGAGAGCAATGTCTGCCTGACTTCTCAAAGGAACGGTTCTGAAGAGTAATTTGTGTCTTTAGAGACATTAGTGATCTCTAAAGTATATTTCATCAAAATTTAGAGTTTACCATGTTAGCCTTGTTTGTAACAGCCCTTATCATTGGTTTTCTATTATTTTCATAAAAGAATTTTCTGTTTTGTAATTCATAATTCATGCTTTGAGCTTTTCAGCTAGGAATTTTACTTAATTAAATGAAACCATAGAAAAAAGCTGCCTGGTTATCCCTTGATTCCTTCAATGTGCACAGTTCAACACAAGAGGATTAAGGTGAATGTTGAGAGCTCTTTTTGTCTTGTGACATAGAGGTATAAATTGGAGACCAAACAGCATGATGTTTTTGCCATTTTTTTATGCATTTTGCGAACAACTTGGGCCATTTTCAGTGGCTCACATGTCCAAGAAAGGTGAGTGCTCAACTAATCATAATGCAGTCAAAGAAACATGCTTGTGCTATTTTTAATGATGCTCAAAATGAAGGACTTATTGACTGGTTGGCTTCATTGTGATCCTGGTCCACTATTTAAGTCGGAGTATCACTCATTACCAGGATGGATTTTTCAATGGGTGAGTGGGAGATATTGAAATGTTGTGATTAATTAATGAAGAGTAGAGGAAGAAAAAAGAATGGGTGAAAGTTGGTATACAGTTTTAGTATCCATTTGGTATGATTAATTTTGCTAATTTATTTTACTATTCAGCTATTTTTGCTACTATTCATGGGTCCTACTACATTTTTTCGTACTATTCATAAGTTCCATTATACTACTTCAGCTAACTTTTACATTTATCCACAGTACTTTTAGCAAAAAGTTTTCAGTTTTAGCAAAATAAGCGAATTCCAAAAAGATCCTTAATATAGAAAAGTTGCTCTAACCATTAGATGGTATCATGGTAGTGCCTCAAGTCAACTGATCTTGTGCTCTCCAAGAATACTTCTAACAGAGCTTATTCTTCACTTCTAAATGACTGCAGGGTCGTTCTCGGCCGCTTCCAGCAAATTAAGGTTAACCATGTTTATCGGGAAGCGAATAGGTGTGTAGACACCCTTGCTAATGGAGGTTGCTCCTTATCTGCGAATTCTGTTGTTTTAAACACCCCCCCCCTCGGCCGTTGAACTATGTGTTATTTTGAATTCGGATGCTTTTGGTCTGTAATGCATTAACCTTTTAACAATATATATATATATATATATATTGTGGGCACTCGATACTACTCACGTACTTGTACTTAGACCCTCAATTTATTTATATGTGGGCTTTCTCTCGATCCTACTGATGGGGCTCCAACCTTAGTCTAATATGCTCTTGCCAATGTCTTACCTCTCACCCTCTTCCTCACTTCCCTTTGGTTTTCCAACACTTTGCTGTTTTTCTTCTTATCCTCTCTCTCTCTCTCTCTTTCTCTCTCCCTTGTCCTCCCCTTCTACTATGGTTTTGTTCCTCCTTTTATAGCCCTCCGTGAGTGGGGTGGCCATCATTTCTTTCCCCACTCACTCACATATTCCCACATCCCCCAGAATTTCAAGGGATCCTCACGAATTCAAAGGATTCCCCTAGAACTTGTTTTAGATGCTGGATAGTGTTTGGGAGTGGATTCTTTTCAAAATCGTTAATTCTTGGTGACCGACATCTCAGAGGATTACATACAGACTCCCTTTGTGATCCGTTTAGACCACCGACCTCTAGGCAACCCTCGGATGTGGTCGCATTAATCCCCAATACTCAACCAGTGATCGGGCACGCTGTGACGGATTCTAGGGTTACCTTTTTTTGGCGTATTGCGCATACGTCACTCGATGGGCCTTGGGCCTAGTGTCAGACTTTTGTTTAGGTGGGCTGACCTGTTTTCTTAGGCCCAACCTACCCACATATATATATACACACACACACATACAGATACACACAGCACCTCAATTATATTGAGCTCAGTTTAACTTTAACCTATATGAGACTTATTAGAGCATCCAAATTGGTAGAACCATAAATTTAGCAATATGGCTTTACAAAAAGCTACTTTATTTATTTTACCTTCTCACTTTACAAACCACCCAACATCAGTGGTTTTATTTTAGCTTTCAACACAATAAAATTATATAAACAATACAATAAAATAATATATCCACTACACTAAAATAATATATTCACTACAAAGCAGTGTGAACACGTGAATAAAATAATATATTTAATATAAAGTAGTGTGAACACGCACTCTAATAATACTTTTTTTTTTTTTGCAAAACTTAGGTACAGTACCTCAGGTTCTCTACTTAAAATTTTGACATCTGTCCAATTTAACACCTCAAGCAAACGGCGTTAAAAAAGAAAAGAAAAGAATATCTCATATCTCTCTCTCGGTGTGTATCTTTTCCTTTCTTCTTTTATGATCTATGATTCTCTCTCTCTCTCTCTCTCGGTGTGTGTGTATCTGTTTCCTTCTTCTTTTTTGATCTCTGAGTCTTTCTTTGTTTCTGATCTATGATTCTTTCTTCTTTTCTGATCTATGATTCTCTCTCTCTCTCGGTGTGTGTGTATGTATGTGTATCTGTTTCCTTCTTCTTTTCTAATCTATGAGTTTTTCTTCGTTTTTGATCTATGATTCTAATCTATGATTCTTTCTTCTTTTCTAATCTATGATTCTCTCTCTCACTCTTAGTGTGTGTGTATGTATGTGTATATGTTTCCTTCTTCTTTTCTGATCTATGAGTCTTTCTTCGTTTCTGATCTATGATTCTTTCTTCTTTTCTGATCTATGATTCTTTCTCTCTCTCTCGGCGTGTGTATGTGTGTGTGTACGTGTATCTATTTCCTTTCTTCTTTTCTGATCTATGATTCTTTCTTCGTTTCTGATCTATGATTCTTTCTTCTTTTCTGGAGATTTTAAGCCAATGGGTTCTCTTGCAGTTGCAGTACAAGAAAAAGAAGGAAGAAGGAAGAAAAAAAAAAAATAGTTTTAACGTCGTTTGTTTGGGTTATTAAATTGGACAGATGTCAAAATTTTAAGTAGGGAACCTAAGGTACTGTACCTAAGTTTTGCCCCTTTTTTTTACCTAAGAGTTACAGTGCATAGCCACTTTTGGCTTTTGGTTTTGGTCCATCAATGTAGCTATAAATTTGTATTTGGTGGTGCTAAAAATAGCAATATAACTTTTTAGTACCATCAATACTAATGCAGTAATGTTCATCGTAGGACATAAAGAAAACTAAAAAATATAAAAGGATATATAAAAGATGCTTTTTACGTTTTGTCGTATATATAATGGTTCTAACCTTTTTAACTACTTGACATTCGGCTTAAAAAAAAAACTTGACATTCATGAAATATATAAAATAAAACACTCTCATATATGTATATTTAGTTTTATTTTATGTATTTTTATGTTAATTTATGACTATTTTTGAATTATTTATATTTTATAAATTTACATATTGGTGGGATTTATTTAAGGCATAAGGATAGATTCTAATTAATGAAGAAAATCTGTGTGAAATTAGTGAAGAAGAAGAAAAGAAAAGTAAAAGAAAGAAAAATATATATATTAATTAGAAGTTTGTTTATGTGGAAGAGATCTGTGGGCTTGAGGTCTTAAATAAACATTTGTTTGGTGGGCCTCCCTATTACTTACGGAAACACCAACTAGGGGTGTGCAAAAAACCCGCCAATCCGCCAAACCCGACTCGACCCAACCCAACCCAACCTGCCGGGTTAGGTTGGTTTTTAGGGCTTGGTGGGTAGGGTTGGGTTACAAAAAAATTTTTTTATAACGGATCAGGTTGAGTTTGGGTCATAAAATTACAAACCCGCCAAACCCAACCCGACCCACTCATATTTTAATATATGTTTAAAATATATTATATATTTAATAAATTTAAAAAAAAAAAAAAAAACTAGCTGTAGAGCACTTCCTCAATTCCTACTATCATATATAATATAAAATTCTATTAGTTCTCTTAATATATATTTAAATATATTATATAATTAATAAAATAAAAATAAAAATTTTAGATATATTTTGTTTATAACTGAGTTAGGAACTCATGTATATTTTTTTTATAAGTGAATTAGGATACTAGTTCATTTATATTTTGTTTATCAACTCAGTTGGATACTTAAACATATTTTGTTTACAACTAAGTTGGAATATTAGTTTATATATTAATATATATTTTGTTTATCAACTCAGGTGGCAAGTGTGATATGTTTTTTTCTGCTCAATTTAATAATAATAGTAATAAAAAAAATTGTCCAACCCATGGGTTCAACCTGACCTAACCCAACCCATGTGGGTTGGGTTGGACTTATGTGATGGGTTGAATTTTTTTTGACCCACCATGGTGGGTTGGGTCAAAAAATCCCCTCAACCCGACACAACCCGACTCATGCACACCTCTAACACCAACACTTTTGGAGAATTATAAGGTTCTCATGGTGGATAAGTGACGTGGCCCACCCTTCCACTAAGTGCCTGTTTGTTTCAACGTTTTCGACCCAAAAAGCCCGTTTTGAAGAAAGTTGAACCACAAAGCCCGTTTGGTTAGGTATAAAACGCAACTTTTTGGAAAAAGTTGTGTTTTGGGCCAAGGCTGAGAACGCGCAAGCCATAAAAGAGCTCTGGAGGTCCATTTTAGAAAAAGTCCATGCACGTTGATCAACTATCCATTGGACTCTTCAAGCAATTACCAAATTACCCTTCAATAAATCATGCTCATGTCCTCCGTTCTCACGCCTATTCCTCATTCCTCTCATCTCATCTCTTTGCTCTGCCCTTTGCCCTGAAGCTTACTCACGCCTCTCATCTCTTCTCTCTGCTCTGCCCTTTCCATGCTGCTACAAACACAGCACCATCCAACTATCACTAGTCTACCACCACAACCCATTTCAACATTTGATAATCTAAACACAAAATCAACAAAACCAAACCAAAAATAACTCAAAATCAACACAAAACAACTTAAAATCAACTCAAACCCCATTGGAAAACCCATCCCAAACCCAACTCAAAATCAACCCAAAACAAAATCAACTCAAAATCAATCCCAAAATCCATAGAAAATCAACTCAAAATTAAACCATCAACTAAAAACCCATAACCCAAACCCAAAATCAAAATCAAATACAAACCCAATGGTGGCAGAGATTTAAGGGATCTGAGAATTAAGGAGAGAGATGAGGGATTTCCTTATGTTTCAATCATCTTCATCTTCTTCATCATCATCATCATCTTCTTCTCTTTTCCTTGTAGCTTTCGAACTGTCAAAAAAGAAAAAAGAAAAAAAAAAAGAGAGAGCTCTGCGGCAACTGGAATGTTCTGGAGGAAGTGGTAGGGAAAAAGGAGAAATAAGGAAAAAAAGAAAAGAAAAAGAAAAGTGAAACGTTCTGGAGGAAGTGGTAGGGAAAAAAGGGAAAGAAGGAAAAAAAGAAAAAAGAAAAGAAAAGTGGAACGTTCTGGAGGAAGTGGTAAGTGAAAAAGGGAAAGAAGGAAAAAAGAAAACTAGAATGTTCTGGAGGAAGTGGTAGGGAAAAAGGGGAAAGAAGGGGAAAAAAAAAAGAAAAAGAGAAGGATACGTGTGTGGAGGAGAAAAAAAGAGGGGAAAAAAAAGAAAAAAAGAAGGAAATATGGATGAAAAAAAAGTAAAGAAATAAGGGGAAAATAAAATAAAAAATGAGAAATTAAAATTGAGAAGTGCTATCACAATATTTTCACAATAAATCTTAAGTGGTAGGTTATTATTAGTTAATATTGGTGAGAAAAAAATAATTTTTTTAGAAACTTTGAAAGTTCTTTTTAAAATAATTTTTTAGAAAGTTTTATAAAAAAAAAAATTAGAAAATATTTTCAGAATACTTTATATATACATTGTCCTTTTTGGTAATTTATCACTCAAACCGCCACTTTTATAAGTGCTAACCAAACACTCAGCTTTTTCAAAAAGCACTTTTTAACAGTTTTTACCAAATACTCAGTTTTTTGAAAAAACACTTTTTCATTATGCACTTTTTGAAAACTCTACTTTTTCAAAAAGTTGAACAAAACTCATTCTAAAAGATTCTCACATTTTTAAAATTGCTGAGTCAAAATTTTTTTTAAAATAAAAACTGATTACTGACTCAGTAATTTTAAACAGGTAGGAGTTTTTTAGTAGAATAGTTGACAAGTGATGTGATCCACCATAGAATCGTATAATTTCTCACACTTTTGGGCCACTTTAGGTTTTTGTCTTTTGAAATTCTTAAGTCGGCAACTTGGCATGATATAAACAAAGAGCAAACAGAAAAATAAAAACGAAACGTGAGATAGAGGGAGTTGAACGTGTAAACAGTGTTGCATAAGGTTCTCTATTGCTTTCTCTGTGGCTTTTCTCCTGATTCTAGCATAGTGATTATTTATTTTATTTGTTTAGTTAAATGTTTAGAATTTTATTTTTGTGTTTTCTAGCTTTCAATGAACATGAGGAACTAAAATTTTAATTTAGGTTGAGGATGAAATCTTATTAAGGATTATTAGAATACTTTATGAGATTTATTTATTTATTTTCCATAGTGGTTGTTTTTTAATAATTTAAATTGTTTTTGCTTCATATCAATTAACTAAGATAGGATTTTAAATATGAGTTCAATCATATTTTTCTCATGATTTAGGATTTATTTTAATTGATTGAATGTTTGGTTTATTATTTCTTGATTTTAAAATTAGATATCTCTTGTAATTTGTTTGTTAACTAATACAATTGATTATTTGATTTTATATTTTGGAAACGAATAAAAGCATGCTTTAGATTTTAAAATAGAGGTTTTAATGATAAATATCTTCCTTCATAACAAAATTGATTTCTAGATTATTATGTAGTAGTTTGCAAAAAAACTAATGATCATGAATATATGCTGATGTGAATTAATAGGGTGGATTTCAAAACCTTAATTTTTTTTCTCTAGATTGTTTACATCTCTTTATTGATTTTTATTATCTCTTTGCTTAGCTTTATTTAATTTCAAAATAATCAATTTTTATTAAACTAAATTAGGATTTATTTATTCAATGTTTAATTAATTTTCCTACATTCATACAAGTGTTCATGCGCTTGTGAGTATTTTTAAATTTCACAATGAGTTTTGGTGATGTTGCCAGGGACTTGGTTAGGAAAATAAATTAGTTCTTAATTGAATTTTTCCTTCTACTAGTTGTAGTTAGAATTACAGTTAAAAAAAAAAAAAAAAGGTTTTTTATGGTGTATGAGAACTTGGATGCATGATCAAAAATATCATCTCGTTAGTTGTGATTTCCCATCCACAATGTTAGAACATGGGGATAATTCAAAAACTCTTAGAGAGCTGTTCTCACCCATAGCTACCAATCCTCCATCTTGTATAGTGTTGCAAGCAACCATTGCCGCACACTTTGAGTTGAAACCACAAATTATCCAACTCCTTCCTACTTTTCATGGGTTAGATAGAGAAGATCTTTATATGCATATAAAGGATTTTCTTGAAATATATGCCACATGCAAGTTCTAAAACTTCATTTGATTATTTTGTTTGCTTACAATTGTTCCTTTTTTTCCTTGAAAAATAAGGCAAAAGCATGGCTGAACTCTTTATCACCTGGATCTATCACCTCATGGGAGCTTCTAGTCACAAAATTCCTCTCTAAAATTTTCTTGATGGCCAAGACCAATGCCTTAAGGAGAGTTTGTGATTTTCATCAAGATGATGAAGCATATAAATTTCTTGAGAGTTATGAGAGATTTTTAAGGACTTGATTTTAAAGTGTCCCCACATGGTTTTGAAACATGGAGATTGGTACAACATTTTTATAATTGGTTTAACTTAGACAAACTGTAACATGATTGAGTTTATGAATGGTGGTGGCTTTTTGAGTCTTATAGATGACAAGGCATATAAATTTCTTGAGGATTTATCATAGAGTTCCCAGCAATGGGTTTTTTCCAACCATAGAGAGAGATTAGCCCTTGCAATTAAGAGAGGAGGATTATATGAAATTAGTGAAGACTTAGACATGAAAGCAAGCTTAGACAATCTCACCCATAAGGATGAAGCTTTGGCTCTAGGAAGAGGAAGCTTAGACAAATCCTTAGAGAGCTTCAACCTTACAGGTGAGATTGTCTAACCTTGCTTTCATGTCTAAGTCTTCACTAATTTCATAAAATCCTCATCTCTTAATTGCAAGAGCCGATCTGTAAGACTCAAAAAGCTACCACCATTCATGGACTCAATCATGTTATGGTTCATCTAAGTTAAACTGTTATAAAAATGTTGTACTAATCTCCATGTTTCAAAACCATGGTGTGGACACTTTAAAATCAAGTCCTTAAATCGCTCTTGTTAGGGTCATATTTGTATGTAGTTGGCATATCTTATGACAAAACATACTTTACTTGTATTTAGGTAGTTTTAAGCGGATTAAAAAAATATCATGAAGTATGTTGAATAAAATTTACAAGTGGTAGTATTAAAGACATGAAGACTGCACAAAGAAACCAGTGGCAAAAACTAAATTTGCAGGTCTCAATACTTCCTCGATACTTGTTGATCTATCAAGCTACGAGATTTCAGAATATATCCTGTAATGTTTGGATTCTAATTTACTATTGTTTATGGGTTTGTGTAAACCTAATAGGAATATGAGAGCCCATTTAAAAGGCCCATTAAACTCCTATATAAATAAGGTGGTAGAGAAAGAAAACCCTAACCCTAAACCTAAAATGCTTTATAAGGTTCTCTTATTGAAACCCTAGTCTCTCTATTTTGAACCCGTAAGTTCAGAAAACAGAAGAAAGAGACCTTGTTGTGACTCTTATGTGCCTTTTGCTTCAGTTCCAAGCAAAGTCTTTAGCACCAACAAATAAAGATCTTATTGGTGTTTTTATATGAAACTGTTGCAAATCAACTATAACAATAAAAAAGGTTGCTGTGGAGTTAGTCATGTATTAAGATTTGTGCAAAGTTGTTAGTCAAGTACTGGGATCTATGCAAAGGAAAGAAGTCTCTACAAAATAAAGTCCAATTGGTGATTGGCATAAGGATTCTACTATAGGTAGGTACTTTGAGATAGGCCAAGAGGGTAAGATTTCTTGTGCTTGTAATCCCTTGATTTTGATTAGTTATTCTTGGGAGTGGTGCCCTGAAAATCACTTGGTGGGGTTTTTACCTTGTAAATGTTTTCCCTATTAGTCAAAAAATCATCGTGTCAAATTTACTTTCTGCTGCACTTTAGATTATCCAGTGATTTGTTTGAACGTCCACGATATTACATGTAATTTGATCTAATTAATCAACAATTACATGTAATATCGTGGAGGCACAAACAAATCACCAGATAATCTAGAGTGTAACTAAAAGTAAATTTGATACGCTGATTTGTTGACTAATAGGGAAAACCTTCACAAGGCAAAAATCCTACTGGGTGATTTTCAGGTCTTCACTCTCAAGAATCATTAATCAAAACCAAGAGATTACAAGTATAATGAATCTTACCCTCTTGGCCTATCTCAAAGTACCTATGTAATACCCCGATTTTATCATCATTATTAATATTATTATTTTAGCTTTGGCAAGTGATGTGGATAAACATGTAGTGTCATGATAGGATTATTTACATAGTTAGTTTTTGGTATGCTACATGTGAGGTGTAATTTTGTGGCCAACAAAGATTACTACCAAGTAAGAGATGAAACAATAGACTGCACAATTAGGTAACGTGTAGTCCTCATTTATTTTGTTTCAGTTATAGAAAGATTAAGGAATTAAAGCATTATTCTCCTTATCAGTTAAGGAAAAGGCTGAGAGAATAAAAACCTTTTTGGATAACAAGTCTAAGAGTTATTGGAATCCCTTGGAATTCTAGCTTACCTAAATAGGCCAGTAGTTAATAATACCTTAAATTAAGGTTAATTAGAAGCTATAAAATCTTGGAAGGCTCTAGGGTTTCTTCATTATACGCATTAACCAAAAAAAAAAAAAAAGAGCATGGACGGTTGGAGGTGTCATCTATAGACTATAGTTAGCGCTCAAAGATTGATCTCTCATCAGGTAATCATTTCCTAGTCTTGGCAGGGGCAGATCTATAGTTTTTATTAGAGCTATTGTCATGTAGTATTTGGCCTGTGATTAAAGATGAATAGAATATCTGTTCAAGTGTATCGCAGCCATGATTAATTCGGTTATTATACTTTAGTGCGTGAAAGATTTGGTATGAAGGACAAGACTAGACTTTGAATACTTTGATTATATTACTAGTTTAGGATTGACCCTAAAGGGAAGGTGGTGTTCAATAATAACATGAAGTCTTGTAGTTGGTTTAATATGATATTTGATATATTGGTCGATTGTTATAGAATAACTAATAGGCATATTCGGATTAGATGTTTCTACGTATGGGAAATAATTCTGCCTATATTGTGACTCTAGGAAAAAGAGAAGGTTATGGAGGATTATATTGTTTTTAGGAAGTAGTTTATGATAATGAATTTTCATGCTTATTGATTAAAGGAATTTTATGTTTAGAGTTTACGGAAGACTAAAAGTGCTCGGCTGTGTTCGGATATATTAGCAAGAGAGGTAAGTAATTATGCATAATATGCACAAGTTTTATTCTTTAGATTCTTAGAAGTTAAAGATTTTCAAAAGATATGTTTTTAAAGCTTACGTTTTCTAAAGTTTATCTAAAGCATTATTTTTACATCGTTTTAAAGAGAAACTTCAAATTTTAAATAATGTTTTGAATGTCCAAATCTCATTTTAAAGATGATTTCTAAACTAAACTATTTTTCAAAAAAATAATTGAGTTTCAAAGTAAGTTTTTCTAAAAAGGTTCTTGTTCTTTAAATTTGTTAAAACCAAGTGATTTCAAGGTCATATTCCTATTCTCCAAATGGTATTTAAAATGTTTCTTTTAGCAAATTTAATTTTCAGATTTACTCAAGAATTGTAATATATTCACATAAACTCCTCAGTTCTGTTCGTTCCCCATGAGAGTCAAGCATCCTTTGATTTATGTTTTATTCGATATTGTGATCTTTGATATGTCTCTGTATTTGAAAAGAAATTGTTAGTATCAAGGAAATTATTATATTCGTATAAACTTTGCTTTGTGATATGTGACTCAAAATAAGTGTTTTAGAATTAATCAGATATATCAAATATATGTGTAAATCCGCTCACAGGATTGTATATGAGAATATGTGATGTGTATATGTGACACTGTGCTCTGATCAATTATATGTATGTGTTTTCTACTGATTTTAAGATGTGATTACAATCATATTAAGTGATTCATTATATGTTTTGGAATAATTATTTTTGATATCATTGAATGAGTTGTGAAAAAAAAATCAAAATCAAAATACACGTGTTGTACTTGACTCTATTCCGTTGTGTATTCTGTATAATTACTTACCGGATGTGTGGCTCACCCCATCAATTACAATTTTTCAGATTAAAGTTTAGTTAGGGAACAGAACCTTTGGATTGCTTCGTAAGGTGCAAAGTAGAGCATGGGAGTTTTAGGCGAAGTCAATAATACTTGAAGTCTTAAAAGATTATTAGTTATTTTTTTTTTTTATTCCGCTTTAGATTTCACAGTATTTTGGAGATTATTCTAAATTTGTGGATTTTAGTTATTGTAAGAGATTTATCAATAGCATTGTTTATTTGGAGTTTTGAATTATGTTTAAATTAATCATGTTTATTGAGTGATATAAGTTCAGTAAGTTAGTCATGCATCTAAATTCATGTTCCATGGATTTGGGTCGTGACAACCTACCTATAATTCCTTACGCCAATCACTAATTGGACTTGATTTTGTTGAGACTTCTTCTCTTTGCACGGATCCCAGTACATGACTAATAGTTTTCTCAGTACGTGACTAACTCCATAACAACTCTTTTGATTATTGTAGTTAATTTGCAGCAGCTTCACATAAAAACACCAATAAGATCTTCAATTGTTGGTGCCAGAGACTTTGCTTGGTATAGAACCCAAAGGCGCACAAAAGTCACAGCAAAATCTTTTTCTTCTATTTTTTGAATTCACAGGTTCAAAAGATGGAGGATAGGGTTTCAATAAAAAAAAAAAAAAAAAAAAAAAAAAAAAAAACCTTATAAAGCATTCTAGGGTTAAGGTTTTCTTTCTCTACCACTTTATTTATATAGGAGCTTAATGGAAATTTTAAATGGGCTCTCCCGTTCCTATTAGTTTTACACAAACCCATAAACAATAGCCAATTAGAATCCAAACGTTGCAGGCTATATTCTTAAATCTCGTACCTCGATAGATTGAGAGGTATTAAGCTTCATTAAATTTCAATAAATCAATAGGTATCGGGACCTACAGATTCAGCTTTTACCACTTATTTCTTTGTGCAGTCTTCATGTCTTCAATACTACCACTTGTAAAGTTTATTCAACGTACTTCATGATATTTTTGAATCCACTTAAAATTACCTAAATACAAGTAAAGTGCGTTTTGTCATAGAATATGCCAACTACATAAAAATATGACCCTAATAGCTCCCAACTCTCAAAATATTTCTCTTGTTCATCTTCATAAAATTTTGCAAATTCTCTCCTTAAAAAATTGGTTTTGGCCATTGGGAATTTAGAAAGTAATTTTATGACTAGAAGCTCCCATGAGGTGATAGATCTAGGTGATAGAGAGTTAAGCCATGCTTTTGCCTTATCCTTGAAAGAAAAAGGGAAAAACTGCAAGTGAACAAAATAATCAATGAAGTTTTAGAACCTACATATAGCACAAATTTCAAGAAAATCCTTTATATGCATGTAAGGATCTTGTTTATCTAACCAATGGAAAGTAGGAAGGAGTTGGATAATTTGTGGTTTCAATTCAAAGTGTGTGGCAATGGTTGCATGGAACACAATACAAGATAGATGATTGGTAGATATGGGTGAGAACATTTCTCTAAGAGTTTTTAAATCATTCACAAGATCTCCCATTTTAGATGGAAAATCAAAACTAACGAGATGATGTTTTTTATCACGAATCTAAGTTCTCATACACCACAAAAAACCTAATATATATATATATATATATATTTTTTTTTTTTAAATTGTAATTTTATATATATTTTTTAAATTGTAATTTTAACTTCAACTAGTAGAAGGAAAAATTCAATTATAATCTAATTTATTTTCCTAACCAAGTCCTTGACAACGGTGCCAAAAACTTGTTGTGAAATTTATAAATACTCACAAGTGCACGAACCATAGACAGTAAAGAGATTTAAACAATCTAAATAAAAGAATTAAGGCTTTGGAATCCACCTTGTTAATTCATATCAATATATAATCATGATTATTAATTTTTCCTAAATTACTACATAATAATCTAGAAATCAATTTTATTATCATGGAAGATATTAACATTAAAACCCTTGTTTTAAAATCTAAAACATGCTCTTATATGCTTCCTAAATATAAAACCAAATCATCAATTGTATATGTTAACAAACAATTCATAAGAGATATCCAATTTTAAAAACAAGAAATAATAAACCAAGCATTTAATCAATTAAGATAAATCCTAAATCATGAGAAAAACATGATTGAACTCATTTTCAGAATCCTATCTTTGTCAATTGATATGAAGCAAGAACAATTAAAATTATTAAAGAACAACTATTGTGGGGAAAAAAAAATAAATCTCATAATAGTACTAATAATCCTTAACAAAGTTTCATCCTGAACTTTAAAATAAAAATTTTTCTACTTATGTTCATTGAACAAAAACACAAAAATAAAATTCTGAACATTAAACTAAACAAATAAAATAAAATAGAGACAAAAAAAAATCACTATACTAGCATTAATTAGGATAAAAGCCACAGGGAAAGCATTAGAGGAACAAGATTTGCACCTTATGTCCTTATCCCTGTATATTTGTAGACTTATGCTATTAATTCTACATAAAATTAAAGAGCTATTTGGATCTCTCTAATTTCTTTAGATGTAGTCATGTAGGTCATTTATGTAAACCATTTTGTGTCTAAAGTATGCTGAATTTAAGATAATAACTTTCTTTTAGTAATACTTGTTGTTCCTTTGGAAAGAGACACCGGTTTTGCCACTGCAGTGACATGCTTTGTGCTTGGGTATATTTGAATAAATTATAGCACCTTTTGGAGGCTGTTTATTTGACATGGTGGATTTACTGACAGAATGGATTGCCAGATGAACTCCAAAATATGGAAATCTTGTTAAGTTATTGATCCTTGTTTTGCATCTTAACAATAAGGATGCCAGAATTTTGTGCACGTATTGCTGTGTGTATTGTATTCACTGTGTGTATTGCATAGTTCCAGATGGTAATGGCTGTATTTGCTTACATCTATCTTTAGTCATTTATTGTTCCCCAAGACTACTCAGTTGAGATGATTTTGGACCAGGTAAACTTTTCAATCGGTGCTTACTGGAGACATTTTTCATCACAGGAAATGAGAGAATTCCACTTTGTTTTTCCCATACATGGTTTAAAACTTTAAATGTCCTTAGAAGATCAGTGCAAAAATCTTGTCATTGTTAAATCCATGGATAGTTCTTGATTTTCTTAATGTTGTAGATATTAAGGAGCCCTTACAGAAAGCATGGCCAAATTTTCAAAGAGGCGAATTTTGGATCATCTTGAAGTAGTCCACTCTCTTGCCTAATTTTTTTATCCTTTATGCTATGTCTACATTGTTGTGTTTTCCAGACGAGGAAGTCCACTTGAAATTTTGGTAACAGGGATCAAGTTTATAGGGTTCTATTCTGTGATTTAGTAAAGATGTTTATGAGTATGCTATGTATCTCACACTTTCTCATATTTTCATTCTGACTTAATAGTCAGTTACCAAATCAGGTACAGGAAGTTCAATTAATCAGTCTAATCATAAGCCTTAATTGCTTAAAGTAAAAGGCGGTGATACACACTACAGTTGGAGAAGGTATCCTCTCACTGCATGTAGGTCATACACAGCTATAGTCTCCATGTGCTGAGACATGCAGCATTTACCGGATGTATAAGATAATCAATACTACAATAGGCGTGCAATAGTACACGGTACTTTATCAAGAACATGGGAAATATTTTGAAAATGCGTTAGACCTATTGCCCACTGATATTACAGCAGTTGATGGAGCTGGCTTTAAGCCAGGTTCATACATAACCAAGCACAAACCTGTGATCAGATTTTAAATTTTGGAGTCCTTTGATCATAAACTGCTGCTTTATCTTTCATCAGTGAGTTTACCTGATTAGCATTAGGAAACGTTGACAATGGGAAATGATATATATTGTACATATGGGGACGGGTTCAACAAGAAAAATTAACTAACTTTTACATGTTGAACAACACTTAGCTCAAAAGGTGCTACTATTTTAGTCAACCTCGTTAACAAAAAGCCTTAATCAGAACCCGATTGACCAGGGGGTTGTAGGCATAGCTCAACTTTTGCTAGATTGAATGATAACTTCTCAGTCACGCAGGAACAGAGAAATGCTGAATCAATGATAAGGCATTATCAATTCGATGATGCTCTTTTGCTTCTACTTTTTTTTTGTTGGGAGGTGGGTGTTATTTGGAGGTTTTAGACTCTTTTTATCATACTTTTTAAGTATAAAACAGTAAGTAGTACATTTTTTTTGGTGGCATTAACTCGTGATCATAATAAGTGTAACGTTAATACAAAGTCTATATGAAAGTAGTGTTGTACTAATCATAATTTACCACCACAAAAAGTTAGCAATTAAATTGAAATGTGCTTAATATATGTACCAAATTTGTAGTTAAAGTGTTTAACCATTAGCACAACTATTTTTTAAAAACTAAACTGAACTTTGTCTATATAGTCCATCAATTTTCAAATAAACTCAAATTTATACTTGAGTTTTCTCTCTATTAAGGTTAATAGTTGAGGGATTCGAGTAGGAAATTGGCTTAGTCTTGAAAATCAAAACACAAAATTGACACTTTAATAATCCAGAGAGATCAAATTAGACTTAATAAATATATATAATTGATGGCATAACAAATTGTAAATAGATAGAATAACATTATTTTAAATATGAATAAATTATATTATCATTTTAATCAGTAGCCATCACTCCATATCAATTCAGAAAAAAGTAGTTGAAAATTTTGTATTATTAGGCTAAAAGAACACTTTTTGACTTTTTAAAATTTGAGATTTTTTTTTTTTGGTTATTTATGTTTTAAAATTTTCATTTGAACTCTACTATCAATTTTTATTAGTAATAGGATGGTTATTTACCAAATAAGTGGCATCCATTAGTGTGTACTAGGGAAATTATTATAAGCTAGCATTTTGTACTTTTTGCAAACCTCATACTATTTTTTGTCTCACCTTATTTTAAATAAATTAATTTTCAGCATTTTAATAATAATCTAATTTTTAATTTTTTTTCTCACATTAAAAAAAATAAACTACCCAAAATAAGCATTCTAGAAAACAGAATGGTATCAATTTTTATGAAATTTTTAAAAATAATACTAAAATCATAAATTATTTTTCAATATTTTTTCCATTAATTTTTTTTTTAACTGATTTTCCTGGCCATCAACTGATCAACGGAATACTTTTTAATAGATTTATTATTTATAATAATTTTTAATTCTTAAAGTGTCGCGCACTCGGCCTCCAAATCCAATTAGCAATGACACCTTTTTGTCTTGAGTGAGAGAGAGAGAGAGAGAGAAACCTGGTACTTTATTTAGTAGTACTCCTGCCACTACTGCCACTCTGCTGTTACCCACCACAAACACACACACACACACACACACACACACTCACTCTGCGTGATGGAGGGAGTCGGGTCGAGACTGGGCCGGGCTTCATCCCGGTACGGCACAGCCACCGCAGTGTTCACCGGCCCAGTCAGGAAGTGGAAGAAGAAGTGGGTCCACGTCTCTCAATCCACCCTCACTTACCAAAACAACTCCAACTCTCACTCCTACTCCCAATCCCAATCCACCACCACCACCATCAACAACAACAACAACGGTGGCTCTCGCCTCATCCTCTGCCGGTGGACACCTCTCTCTCCCACCCCCGCTGCTGCCGCCGCCGCCGCCACCGCCGACTCCGGCTCCGGCTCTGCTGACGAGCCCCCCAGAAGAAAGTTCCGCTACACCCCAGTAAGTGTGTATATGTTTGTGCATGTATTTGTGGACATGGGGATTTGGGTTTGTGTCGGTGTTTGAGGACTTTCTGTGGGTTCTTCAGTGAAAATAAAAGGTGGGTTTTGATTCTTTTGAGCAAAGGTGGACTCTATGACTTGTTATATGTTGTGTGGTTTAGGGCCTTTAGGCTAGTAGTTTTAGTTTAGCAAAAAAAGTTTTGATTTTGAATATGAGTTTTGAGTTCATATCTGCAATTTTTTTATCCTGTAAAATTTCACTCTTTTAGTATAGTTTCATTTCCATGATTTTGTTGGTATGTGCATTCTTCAATTTTAAGAGCTTCGTTGAGAGTGTTTACTAAAAAGTATGAGAAATTTTGATCAATGCTGTGGTTTTGATTCATAGGCTCATACTTTTACTTGGTTTTGAGTTAAAGTTATGATTTTGAATATGGGTTTTGAGTTTATAAGTGAAATTCCTTTTTCTTTTGGTTGTTGTAAAGTTTCAATCTTTTAGTATGGCTTCATTTTCGTGATTTTGTTGTATTGTAGATTGTTCATTATTTTGTGTTGTGGGAAGTTTTAAGAGCTTCATCGATAGTGGTTACAAAAAAGTACGAGAAATTTTGACTAATGCTTTGGTTTTGAATCATAGACTAATACTCTGACCTGGTTTTGAGTTAAAATTATGATTTTGAATATGGGTTTTGAGTTTATAAGTGAAATTCTTTCTTTGGTTTGGTTGTTGTGAAGTTTCGCTCATTTAGTATGGTTTCAATTCCATTATGTATTTATGTTGTTGTTTTGTAGATAGTTCAATTTTAGAGCTTTATTTAGAGTATTCTGAAATAAAAAACAAAGTTGAAAATTTCAGTCTCTTTTCCTTTGTTGGGTCTCTGGTACAAGAGTTTAATGACTGACAATTGTACAGATTGCGGTGCTAGAAGAGCAGAAAAGGGCAGTTGTAAAAAAGGCTGAAGACGAAGCTATCACAAGTGAGACCAACCAATCTATGAGGCCGAACAGCGATGAAGTTTTGAAGGAAGAAACTCAGGTAATGCTGTCAAACTCTGATTTAAGTTTTGTGTCTCTCTAATATCTCATTTCCTTAGGAGAATAACAGACGGAGGTAGAAAAAATCCACATATTATTCTTTCTATTCTACAATTTAGTACATCTCCCCCCCCCCCCCCCCCCCCCGTGGCGATTAGTGCAAGTTGTTCTTTCCTTTGCTTTTAGGTATATATTCTTTTTGTCTTATAGTCAAGGATGTTCTCCTAGTTCAGGGCTCATCTTTGGAAGTTGGAAGTAATTCTCAACTAAAGCTATTAAGTGTGATAAAATGAATAACTGATTATGGTTTGGTCTTTGTTCATATTTTGGGAAAAGTACACAATAAGAGGGGGGAAAAAAACAAATATATGTTTTTTGAAGTTTTATGTGGTATTATGTTATTATAAATTACTACATGGGCAGAAGGGTAAAACTTAGTTACAATCTTTTAGGTGTAGTACATTAAGTTCTTCAATTAAATTCAAACACATAGTGGCATTGAATTTAATTTCCCTTGGAAAAGATAACGCAGTTTGTGCTTTATTAGTCGATGCAACCATGTCTCTGAATTTAATTGGGAACCTAATGTATTGCACCTAAGTTTTATCCTAGGCAGAAATATTAAATTCTTACACAACCACACGGCATGGGATTTATACAGTTAGATTTAGGATTTCTGGATTTGACAATGCATTTATATGATAATTTCCGATAGACAACATTTGACAAAACTCATGTGAGAATAAAATTTAGGAGCAGTGTAATATGTTCATAAACATAAGGGGGTTAAGCAGTGTAATATGTTCATAAATTTTAGGAGCAGTGTAATATGTTCATAAACATAATATGATCCATGGATAAGATCATCATGCCAACAGATTGATATGAGGAATAATTCTGCTAGATGTTTGAAGGTGTAGTGGTCTGTTATGCCTACAACCAGGACTCATCATTCCACTACACGTCAATTTTCTTTCTGGGACTTCTTTCTATAGGCAATAGTCAAGTTGTTTGAGTTTTGTACCAAGGAAATTGTTCTGGAGGCTGTATCATCCTATATGCTAGCATCCCCACTGAATTCGTTAACAAATTTTATGAACTTACTATCTAAAGGATCTAAATTTTTTTAGGGTATGTTTTTTGGTTCTCAAATAGAAGCCAATATGCAGATATCTAAAATTCACCCACAGTAATGTGAAAGTGAAAACTCTTCTTATTATCACCCCTTTCTAGCAAGTCTGATGATTCTGGGAGATAGTTTACTAATTTTAATACAAAAATTTTAGTTAAGTATTTATTCATGACATCATGCGACAAAAATTCAATAGTTTTGTCTTGTAATGCAAGAATCTTACCAGAATCTATTTGGCTTGCAGGATTCACATATAAGCCATCTGGATTTGGGTTTGTGCTTAACAGGCCCCAATAGCAACGTTGATTCTGTTGGCCAGAACAGAGAGAGTCAAATGGAGAGTGCCAGCTCAAGTGGTTTTGGTCAACACATTGAGGTTCAGAATTTTCTGAAGACAAACTGACCTGAAAATTGCTTAATGCAATAACATGAAGTCAGCTTTTGGAGACTTTTGTGACCACTGCACTATTATCGTACAATCTCTATGTGAACGTGATACTGGTTAATCTTGTAATTAAGTCACAGCCTTTGGTAAATCCAGCATCACCTTATGTATAGTTAGGCTAGTAAGTTTTAGTAGTATGTAATGAAAAGCAAATGGTGGCTTGACTGTTTTATTGCCTGTATATGTTGTTCACCTCTGCAGCTAGTTAACACCTCCATGCTCATGCCATGGAGTACCTTAGTCCTCATAAAAAGTACAAAACCCCTCTTTCTCTTTGCTGCCATGGTTGTGAATCTAGTGTTATTGTGGGATGTCTGCAAGACAACAGTGGTGAAAAAATCATTATTAGGAGCATTAGGTACTTTGATGGCATGAGCATAAGTACCCAATGCCACTAATAATGATTGAGACGGATGAAGGTGAAAGGTTATAAACATTAAACGGTATTGGAGTATGGATGAATTGTTGGGCCAATTTTTCCTATAATATTTACACTTTTCTACAGCAGGGCTACAGTGCGTGAGACTGTTTATAATTGATGTCTCCTTCCATCTCCCTTTATCCAAACACGGGGTTAGAGAACGCTAAGGCCAGGGTGGATTGTACTCCGTTGATGATTGATTGATGCAGTATCTCTTCTTCCTTTCTTTTTTTTTTTTTTTTTTTTTTTTTTTTTTTTTTTTTTAGGATAACCCAAAAAGGGGAGTTATAGATATGTTCACTGCCCTCACAGTCCTCGTATCACTTAAATCCTTACATTCTGATGTAATGTGGGATCCACTTGGACACCAATGGGACTTGTCACAACTTGAACCTGTTGAACTCTTAAATTCTTACATTCCATTGTAATGTGGGACCCACCTAGACACCAATGGGGCTTGTCACAACTTGAACCTGTTGAACTCGTGACTCCCGTACTCCTGAGTGCTATAGGTCTTCTTAGGTGGTATATATGTTGGATCTCATGTATAAGTTACATGCATCATCTCTGTCACATTGTGTGGATCTCACAAGTGAATAAGGTCCACACAATACAAGGTCAACATTACATGTTGCATGTAATTGGTATCAGTTGTAGACCCCATTAAGAACTGGATTGATATAAAAATCTTTTCAAAAATATGACATTAGTGAAATGGTATATCAATTACATAATATATAAACTTACACAAATTTCTTTTATCCATGTTTCCCCCTAAAAGATAAAAACACTATCTAAAATTTGATTTAAATTTGACTCAATAAATTTAAAAGCTGCAATTTAATTTTAGAATAACTAGAAGGTAGTTAAGAGTCTTATAATTCAACTAACTGACATTTCTTGGTGTTCAAATCTTCTCTCTTTCAATTATTGAATTAAAAAATTAAAAAATTAAAAAATTAAAAAAAAAAAAAAAAAAAAAAAAAAGAAGCAGAAGAAGAAGAAGAAGAAGAAGAAGATATCAATATCTCAGTTTGCTATTAAAGATATTGTATATGTGATATATTTTTACTGACCACCAAGAATAAATTAAATTGAGAATAGAAGAAATTATTGCTCTTGAGGCTTCAAATATATCAAGGATTGCAACGTTTTTATCTTTCAAGATGAAATTAAACCAAATTTTAGGGAAAAGAAAATTTTGAGGGCCATAAAAAACACTATACATAAAGAAATCTACTAAAGGGGGCTTTTTCTTTTATAAACCTACGTAATAGGACTTGGCAACAATAGATAAGTGAAAATCATTAGCATCTAATATATTTTCACATTTTATAGTGTTTATTTTGCAATAAAATACTTTCAGTCAACTAAATCAACCTAGTCAAATTTGTGCAAAATGTTTTACATTTGAAATTTTGGTAAAACATTTTACATTGGCAGCTCCCTCTTAGTACCGATACCCCTCTCACACTCTCTCTCCCTCTTAGTTTTCTCTCCACAACCCAGCCACCTTTGATCCCTCTCTTCCCGCCATTACTGGCTCCACCTCCTTTAGCAACACCCAACGGAGTAGTTTCTCCAAGATAGAAGAAGATGGTGGAAACTCATACCAAAGTCTCTATCCTACGGACAAGAACCTATCTTATTTTTCCTAGGCGTCATTTCCTGATCTTCTACGGCTTTACCAGCGTAGAGGCCTTTCAATGTTCAATACTTCAACAACTCAATTAATTGTATGCCACAAGAAAAATACTATTTGAGAAGCAATTCGAAGGTTCTTTCATGTTCCGGGTTTTTTTTTTTTTTTTTTTTTTTTGTGGGGGGGTGGGGTGGAGAACTGGGTTTATTTGCATGCAAATCTGTGCTTGGGCAAATCTGGTTTTTATTTTTTTTATACCTAATTTTGAGTTTGAGTTTGATTCATAGAATTTTGAGTTTGAGTTGTTTCTGATTGAAGATTTTTTTTTAATCCTCATTTTACCATGTAGAAACACTGGAAAATAAATCGTTGAGCATTTGCAAGTGCACAACCAAACATTGTAAAATGAAAACATTTTCAGTGTAAAATATTTTAAAACAAATGGCGCGTAAATGGCCATCCATATCGATTATTAAAAAATAAAAAGGATAATGACAGGTATTTTTTGACAAAATTATAGCTAACAAGGATAAATTACGCTGGAAGAAAAAAATAATCAGTCCTATATGTTGTGCTCAAAACAGTTGCTAGAACTAATCAAACAAAACAACATTATATTTAATCCTTCTCTCAAACATGCACAAAATTTTTGATGATATGCAGTAAAAACTCCACCGAGTAATTTCTTCAAGCCTGAGAGCCCTTGTAAGCTGCACTAATCCTCAGTTGCATCATTCTCCACTGCTTGAGTCACACCAACTTCAGCTGGCCGAATAACTCGATCATAAAGCATGTACCCTGACTGTAATTCAAACACAAGAAAGCTATAACTACAACATTGTTTCAAGGAATAGGTCACACTTAGCAAAGCAGTGAAAAGATATATGAATCAAAATAGATCAAGTGGCTAAGAGATCTTTGAAATTTTATACATGCAAATAGAACAAAAAATGTATCAGCATAACTACTCATTTTGAAAAGAATACATGATGAATAAATGGCTTTAAAAAATTGATACCTTAAGAACTACAGCAACAGTGCCTGGTGGCTTGGAAGCATCTGGCATTTGGAAAACTGCATTATGACTATTTGGATCAAATGGCTCATTTGTAGGATCAAATTTTTCTAATCCAAATTTTTTAAATACCTGAAAGCAAAAGCATTCATAAACCTCAAAGCATTAGATATAACTTCTTATTTATCTTGCTACATCGCATAAAAGTGCAAATGTTGAGTAAAGAAAGCTATGCTTTCTGAGAGAGAGAGAGAGAGAGAGAGAGAGAGAGAGAGAGAGAGAGAGAGAAGAAATTTACAATTAATAACAATGTCCTTAAAATTCTATTTGTTGCAGCAACGCATATTTAATTAAAAATTTATAGCATTAGAAATTTTTAAAAAAGATGACAATCTGATTCTTGTTTGTACTTTTTTATTTACGAAATATGTAAAGGTAAAACATAAGATTGAAAGTGTTTGACAGCTACAAATTCTTGTGTAATCAGGAAACTGCAAGGCTCAGTTGTGAGTGTTGGTGACATACTAATATTTATAGGAAACTTACCTCCACAAGTTGTTTCTCGGTCATTTCAACACCTTCTAGAAGTGCTTTTAAGAGAGGCACAGCTCCAGATGGATCTTCGGATGTGTCAATTTTTGCAAAACTCTCTTTGACAACTGAAGAAGCTCTTCCCAAGTTGTCTGCAACATCCAGTAAGCTCTTTGCAAAATTCTGGACATTTTTTTTTACTGAGTATGTCAGAGTTCAGACTACTAAAGAAACTAGATAAAATTTTACTTATAAAAAAAACAAAAACAAAAAAAGAGAGAGGAAAAAAAATTTGCATAATGAACCGGAATTCAAGTGAAATTACATAGCCATTATACGTGGAAAAAAAATACAGACCTGTATGGCAAATTTTTTTGTGATCTCTGCTTCGCGTCTTGTCCTGTCCATGACATTCTCCATTTCTGCATAAGTACGGAGAACTTTATCTTGCATTTTCTCAATCTCTTGGTGCTTCAACATCAAAAGTTCTTCCTTCTCTGTCACTAGTTTAACCAAATCATCCATGGACAGCTCACCCTTGCTCTCTGAATCTGAATCAGAAAATGCAGTTCGTTTAGTAACTTTTCTCTGTCTTTTGACAGATCCAGACATTGTAGACTGGGATTGACCTGATTCTTTTGCCCCAGCAGCTTTTCTCTGTCCAGGACCTGAATCTTCAGCTTGATCGGCAAGTTTAGCATCTCCACTAGTAGTAGGAGCACCGTTATTATCTACAGTACTCCCATTTTCCTTGTCAGTAGGCTCAGGGGAGGCAGATGAAGAAACTCCAAATCTTTGGAAGATGGAGCAGGTTGCTGAATGATGTAAGAAAGCCACCTGACCTGGAACTGACTGGAAAATAAAATTCAGATGAGCAACTCACTGAGAATACCATTTACATTGTAAAAACTTGCAAACACAAATTATTATAAATAAGAAAACAGAAGTTAACAGAGCAACCAAGTAAAGACGGCTCTAAAATAATAGAAAATTTTTACCACAGTACCCATAATAAAAATAAAACTGCAAAGCACTAACCTGAATCGTTTTTGGAATGCCTTCAAGTGTTCAGAATTTTTTATTTATTTATTTTTTAAGTGGGCATTGGGGGGGTGGGGGGGGTGTACAGAAATCAACAAAAAATGAAACCGGCTTAGGGGCAGTTGCTACTAAAATGGGTGTACCCGGAACAGGTTTTGATCTCTAAATGGATCCGCTATAGCTACTCGATCTCAATTAAAACTTGAGGTAAATAAGGGTGCAATAGATGTATTCCTTCAAGACAACATATCCAGTTTTACTTTATTAGACAATCAAATCAAACATTCAACTATTTTTACCAAAAAAATTTAGCTTCTAATCATGTGCTTGAAACATAATGCTACCGTAAGCACAATATACCTGTTTCAAACATTATGCAGAACAGTACTAAGTGTTTTCCAACTCAATGGGAGCATGCAAACACACTGTTAGTCTTTTACACATTCAAACCAGTAAATCGAAACACTAATTTTCAAACATAAAGAAAACCAAATCCAAGCATCTACAAATGCTAAAACCTGATAAATAAAATAAAAAAGGATCCAAAAGTCTAAGCTTTTTAATACCCAAAACTCAAAAAACCTTAAATCTCATATTTAAGTAGTACTAAAAAAAGACTAGCATTAAAGCTAAGCAAAATGAACCTAACAGCTCCTCCTCAAAATAACAGGAACCCTTATACTCTAATAAAACCCTGATTCAAATAAACAATAAAATTCAAGCATCTATATACCTATTGTAAGCAAAAAACCAAAAATAAATCATCCAAATAAATAAATAAAAACCTACTTTCAACTCCAATTGATTAGCTTTGATCAATAAGACACATAAAATCACAAATTTACATGTTTTCCATTTCTGGGTAAGTGAAATTTCAGAAGGTAAAAAAAAAAAATACCATCAAAATGAGACCTGAATCTAAAGGGGCAGTTGCAATGGCTTAATTTACAGGAAAAACCCTAAAACCCTAGCAAAACCCTGATTACAACTATTCACAAAAACGGAGGGTTTGAATTGAGTACCACGTTGGGGGATGCACGAACGAGGGAGTGGAGCTGGTTGCAGAGGATCGGAGCCTGTTGCTTTTGAGGAACAGAGGAGAGGGCGAGAAAGGAGCCGCGTGAGACGACGCGCCTGGGCACGCGTGACAAAACCCTAGAGAACATGGCCGGAGGATGAAGATGAATCAGAGGAAAGGGCAAAATGGGAAACAAGAAAAAGAGGTAAGGTTCTAGGAACAGAGAGAGAGAGTGTTGGGGAAGGGTTTATGAGAGGAAAGTATCGGAAAAAACAGCGGTTCTGTGCTTGGGGAGAAAGAAAACCATCAAGATTGGAAAATCCGGGGTTTTGGCATACCATTTATTGGTTGACTAAATTGCCCTTTTCTTATTTTTCTTCTTTTTTTTTTTTTTTTTCAATTTTTTTGAAAAAATAATTTTTCTGTATCTTTTGAATAAATTTTATTCTTATTAGTTATTACTGCAACAACGGTTTACAATGATCAAAAGGTTCAAAGCAACTTTCTCATAAAAAAAAAAAAAAAAAAAAGTTCAAAGCAAAAGACACTTTTATATTTACCTTTTATTTTATTTTATATATGTACTATGTCTATTTAATTTTTGCTTTAAAAAAAACCTGTTACCTTTTTTTGGATAATTTATATGTATGCTTACTTGTAACACAAGATTAACTATTACATGTACCATGCATTAAAAAAGAAGAAGAGTATATTGTAGAATCCTTTTAGTGGCAAAATTTAGTTATAATTTTTTAAGTAACTTAAATAAAGTAGGAAGAAATTATAGTATGGTTTAGATCAAGTTCTATTTTGTGATTTTGGATCCACTTTGCACTTAAATCTTTTTTTTTTTAGGATTATAGCTATTTTGGAAAAGTAGCTCTACTATGTTGTAGATAATTTAGTCTATTTTCATGAATTACTTGCTTTTTGGATCAAAGCTAATTACTTGCTTTATGGATCAAAGCTTTCAATGCAATTTTTTGATTCATGTTTTGCTTGCACAAAAGTTTTGTCATTTGCGAGAGACTCATGAGTACAAGAACATGACTACTAGATGCACAAATTTTTTATTTTTTTTATAGTTCAAACTCATTTCTCAAAGTCTTTGTACCATGACCCTTCAAGCTAAAAATACTTTGTTTATAATAAATTAAGGACCCATATTCAAATTCAAGTTTCAATAAGTAAATAAAATAAAAAAAGAGAATACAATATATTAAGTAGAATACTCTTTCTCTCTCAAGTGAACCACTTCTAATGAGTAGGAGACATAAGATTTTTGTTCAAACTCACCAAAAGGAATGAGATTCGGCTTATATAGATTTAGAAATTTATACACATGTAAAATTAAAACATAACACATTACTCTCTTGTGAAAAAAAAAAAAAAAATCACTTTACCCATCAATGATTTAAAAAAGATAACATTTTAGTGATATTATTTTTTTTGAGAAAGACACAGGACTGAAACACACACACAGGAGAGTGGGAACCTGAATTTAATATCACACAACTCACAACATAGAAAAGCCGGTTTAGTGATATCATTTAACAATAAAGTATGACAATTTGATAATTGTTATATGGAATGAACAAGTTTAGAACGAAGATAATAAGAAATATATCCAAATTTATGCGCATTATAACTATTCTTAATTTTTTTCTTTTTAAAAAATTATTATTATTATTAAAGTTAAGAGTGTGTTTTTGATTGTATATTGCTTTGGCTTCGATGAGTTTTTAATTATTATTTGCTAGGTAAACCGGGGGGCATTATGGGATATTAGTAGGTTAAAAGTCCTGTTGGGTTTTTACTTTGGCTTTTAGAAGGCTCCAGAAGAACAGTGGCTCATGAGGATAGACTCGAAGTCGCACTCGTAGAACTCCATGTCTGTGTTGCTACGAGGTAATATATATAGCCACGTGACACATACAAGTGGTTCAATTTTTTGTAACACAGAACAAACGGCACCGTTTAAAAGGGTTTTTATAATTATTAATTTTTTAAAGGTATCTGTACAATTGTTTGTCATTGGGTGAAATTATTCAAATTATTATTATTATTATTATTATTATTATTATTTATTCTTTTCACATAAATGTGAGTTTCATGTGTGGATGTACACATGAAACTCACATTTATGTGAGAGAAAAATATAATAAGTTAATGAATTGAATAATTTCTCTTATATAAATCATTTTACTAATAATGCAGCAAAAAAATAAAAATGAAAAGAAGAGAAAATAGAGTTCATTTTAGTAACAAGTAGATAATAGTAACATTATGTCAAAAGTCTTATAGTTCAATTGACACATTTTGATATTTTTAATAGAAATATTTAAAGTTCAAATCCTCGTTTTCTAACTATCTACTATTCAAAAAATAAAAAGAAGGAAGGTGGGGGGGGGGGGGGGGGGGGAAGAAAAGAAAAAATAAAAAGAGGAAGATAACAACCGACCTTACCATAAGCTTTTATCAAGGTGAAGTCAGTGTTAAAGGTGAGGAGTTTTTTTGCCCCCATATGCTCTATATTAATGGTCATTTTGGCTTCTCAAAATTTTCAGTTCCTTGTTTTAAGCATTATCATATTTACATTTTCATTATGGGTTACATTTAGCTCATTAAATAAAGTTTTTTGTATCTTGAATAAAAGATTTGAGGTTAAAATCTTAATTATATAAAAAACCAATTGATATATTGGCTTAATAATAAAAAAAAAAAATCATCACACGGACTTTGGAATTACCATCTCCCACCTTGTTGTGAGGAAAAAAAAAAAAAAAAGGAAGATATTTGATAGGCAATAGAACTAGTTGTAATGTTGTGATACTAGGCTAGCCAATATGTGAACTTTTGAAAGTCACTAGAAAGTATTCATTAAAAGAAGAAGAAGAAGAAGAATATTGGACGAATTCTCCTTTTCATTTTTTACGAAATAAAACTTTATTACAAAACGTTAATGTAAGGACTCAATTTGTAACGATCCCAAACTCATATTGGGTTCGATCGCTAAAAGCCCAAACAATAAATTTGTAGAGCGTGGATATAGAAGAACTAGATTAAATTCAAAAGAAAAACGATTAAACCAAACGTTTCTAGATGGATTAACACAAATATTACGATCAATTTCTCCTTGAAACAAGCTAAGTTCTTTATTTCATAAGGTTTTCTTCTAGGCACTACTCGTTTAGAAGTTCCGATCCCCCCTCTTAATGCATTCTTTCATGTTATATACTGCCCTCTTGGTGTCATCTTCACCACACACGTGTATGTTGGATTCAGGGGATCCCTTCCTGTCCCATCTAACACTTCCTAGAACCTTCAACCAGCAGCTGTAAGGCTGCTTCATCACTGTTCAGGCATCACCTCCACATTAATGCGGCTAGAGAGTTGGTTGAGAGGCAATTAATGCGGAGGCAGCAGTTGTTAAAGATATTTGTTTATCTTTTCTTTCTTACCCTTGGTCCTATGTCCCACCTTTAGTGGTAATGTAGTTTCAAAGTGTGTTTGTAACTATATGGCCTCTAGGTCATCCTCGGACACATATTGCCGAGAAGGATTTTGTCATCGAACGCATACTGGACCCATCTCATGTGATATCTACTCCTCTTTTCATTTGGTTCCCCTTATAATCTTATATGGGCCTCCTCGGATGGTTTAACGTCCTCGGATGGTTTAACGTCCTCGGATGGGCCACAGGCCCAGTTAACACGGTTTTAATATTTATTGATTAACCGGCTCCCACAATAGCCCCTCAAAATCTTGCTTTTCGACTCCTCAGGAGAAAAGATTGATTTTGATGTCATAAGCCCATATCCTTTTATGTTTTGGGCATGCTCCTGACGCTTCAGCGTCTCGAGCGCGGTAGCATTAAATTTTGGCGACGCCCCTGTCTTCCACGTTCAACGGTAAGATGTAAATCGAATGATGGGGGGTCTGTCTCGTTTTGTGAGCGGGAAATTTCCCGCTCATAACTTCTTCACGACTATAAAGGAATTCTCAAATCAACTCTCTTTCTTACCTTCAACGATCACACAATTCTAGAGCTCATACAGTGAACCTGTCTTTCTCCTTTTTTGTCGTTTTCCTAGGTATCTACAAATACTAAAATCTTGTCCGAGGACCCTCTTTCAAACCTGTAAGTCTTCTTAAAACCTTTACAGCTTTCATCTTAAACTCGTTAATTTCTCTACTAAACCCTTTAGGAAAATGGGGAAAGAGGGTAAGTTTCGATGTCTGGTTGAGTCCAAGGAAGGTATGAGAAATTTCCACGCTAAGTATAGGATTCCCTCAACAGTGGGTATGAGGTACGCAACCTAAGGGGAATGGGCCGGTGCTAGAAGAACAGGGGAAGTAGTTATTCCCATTATTGCCTTCATAGAAGGCGGGATGACCATCCCCATAGGTAAGATTACTAGGAGCTACCTTAGGTTCTTTAGGTTATCCCCAACTCAGTGTGCCCCAAACATGTTTAGGGTCTTGAAAAGCATAGAAGTCTTGAATGAGAGGATGGACCTAAACCTGACCCATTGGGTGTACAACCTCAACCATTTGAAGGGGCAGGGATATTATCTCAAGTCGAGGTATCCCGCGGTGAGGCTAATTCAGTACCTTCCCACTTCAAACAAGAACCTAAAGGAGAATTTCCTTATCTTTTCTGGGGAATGGCATGATGGTCTGCCATACCCCATGGAGGAAGGAGAACCAAGTGGGAATGCAGTCATAGATTCCATAACGTTCGGTTTATACATACATGTTTTCCCCTTTTTTTTTTTTTTTTTTTTTTTTTTTTTTTTTTTGAGTCTTAGTATTCTTATCTCTAATGACGCTTCATTTTAATTCAATGATTTTGCAGATAGACGTTTTACCAAGCCCAAACTTAGTTTAGTCAACAAAGCAAGTTTGGACAGGGTATTGAAAGCCGAGATATACGTGAACGAAGCCGACGGCCAACTTCGGGCAGCCCATTTAATCCTCGACTACACCCCCCTCTCGTTTGCTTTTCAAGCACCGAAGTGCATGATCAAAGCTCGCGACCCTCGGCTTCACCGTATTAGCGTTGCTTACAAGGGGTTCATCGTTCCAGAAGGTGTTTCACTTCCTAAGGACACCTCCCGCACTAAGCCCCTTTTTGTTGCCGCTATCTCAACAGGAGCCTCTTCATCCTAGCCTACCCTCAGGGAAGAGGAAGTAGAAGAGAAAGAGGAAGAAGAAGAAGAAGAAGAAGAAGAAGAAGAAGTTGAAAAGGAAGAAGAAGAAGTTGTAGAACTCTTAGACTCCTCGGACGATTTTGGGATTTCTGATCAACCTATACGCTTTGAGGAAGATCTTGACGAGATGGGAATACAAAGGAAGCCCCAAAAAAGTCTATTGGAGTTGATAAAGAATCAGCCTGGGAAGAATGCGCCGGGAAAATCATCGCAATCCCAGATTCTTTCTCTTCCCACCAGGTCTCCTCCTTCTGCTTCTCATCAGCCTTCTCATCAACCTCTCCAGCCAGTCAGAGCTGATGCTGCTGAATTGAAGAGGCACAGGGAGCAGAAAGGGAAAGACGTGGTGGATGCTGGAAAGTCCCGTCCGACCCGTGAGGAAGATGCCCAACGAGTTGCAAAGCAACAGAAAACTTGCCATCCTCTTCAGCGAGGCCAGGAGAGGTCTGACATTCAACCTCCTAAGCCTCAAGCCTAGCTACTAGCACCCATGCATGGTGGGGAGCCTCTACGAGATGATGCATCTATTAGGGACTTTGACGGTGGCGTTGGGTGTCACATAGCCTCGGCTATAGAAGAGACTTTGTTACTCCCAAAGGACATGGCCGAAATAAAAAACGCAAGGAAGAATGAACTCATCCTCAATAATAAAAGATATTTGGGAATGGTATAGTGCTAACTCTCTTCTTTTCCTTTTTATGATCATTACTCACTGATGTGTACTCTTTATTGACTTATAGTGTTAATTTCTTCCTTTTAGGTTATCCAAAACACTTTTAGACTAGATGAGATGCTCAATAATTGCTACAATCAGTTAGAAGATGAAAGGAAAAGCCAGTCGTCAGCCGTACGAACTTTAACAATTTTCGAGCAAGACTTGGCGGAAACAAAGAAAAAATTAGCCGCTGAGGAGCAAGCTCGCAAAAGTGCTGACTCGACCTTAGAAGGCTTCCAAAAGCAAGCTGAGGACCAGAGAAAGCGTTTGCGCGAAGCAAATGAAGAGTTGAAGGCTGCCCGAGAGCAAGTGGCAGTTCTTAAAAAGCACTTGGAGGAAACCCAAAAATTAAGGGAGCAAGTTGAAAAATCCAAGTAGGAAGCCGAGAGGGCAAAGGCTGAGGCCGAGCAAGCAGCGAATGAGGTCAAACAGAAAGGCTACGAAATCGGGGTGGCTGAGACGGAGGAGACCCTAAGGGTAGAAGTGCCTGTGGTGTGCCGCATTTATTGCGCCCAAACTTGGAATGAAGTCCTTAACCGAACTGGGGTTGAGGCTTCATCCGAGTTAAGGAAGGCAGAGAATGTGTTCTACCCTACAGCAATCCGCACCTCGGCTCCTCCATCCAGTCAAGCTGAAGACACTCCCTCAACCACTAATCCTAATCAAGAGGTTTTGCCTCAAAATCTTCCTCCTCCTGGCCAACCAGAACCAGCTAAAGAGGCTAATGCCCCTCCAGAAGCCTCCTTGGACAAGACTGCAGTAGCTTCTGAGGCAGAGGTAGCCTCTCAAGGCTTTCAACAGGACTTGGCTTCCACAATCATGCCCGTTGGCGGAGCTACTAAGGACAAGAAGGGAGTTACTACCTTGGAGGCAGATAAATCAACCAACCAAGCTCCCAAGCTCCAAATTAAGTTGAAAAAATAGGACTTATTTTATAATTTGATTAGGACTTTTGTAAGGATTTTTTGTCTATTTGCTAATTGTTGTTGCCGTTTTATCTCATTTTTGTAATTGTTTACTCCGTTATCTTAGCTTGAATGGATTCATCTTGACTGTTTTTTGTTTGCAAGAGAAAAAATAATTTATACACACTAACTGTTGGCGGTAAAAAATGGGTGATAAACATTAATACTATGAGATCTCAGGGAGACATTTTGGATACATATACATTCCTTCTAATAAATTGAAACTTAAGGGAATGTTCAAAAGTTGGATAAAGTTGGGTCTAAAGTACTTCAGTTATACATTAGATGATGTTCATAGGCTTAGTGGGGTTTATATCTTCAATAGGTAATTAAAAATCCTGTGATCTTAGGACGATATTTGAGAATTTGTTATCCTGAAATGCATAAGCCCAAGTGGCCCTAGCATTTTAATAGCAAGAAGCTGTATTAGTTTCTAAGGAACCCACTTAGTGACCCAATAGATTTCACAGGGTATTAATTTTCACTAAATTTGTGGTCCAAGGACTTGACATAACTTAGTTTCTAATTAATACTTCACAAGATGCCATAGGGTATTAATTTCAACTAAGCTTATGGTCCAAGGACCTGACATAACTTAGTTTATGTTTAATACTTCAATAGATGTCATAGGGTATTAATTTCCACTAAACTTGTGGTCCGAGGACCTGACATAACTTAGTTTCTGTTTAATACTTCAATAGATGTCATAAGGCATTAATTTCCACTACGCTTATGGTCTGAGGACCTGACATAACTTAGTTTCTGTTTAATACTTCAATAGATGTCATAGGGCATTAATTTCCACTAAACTTGTGGTCCGAGGACCTAACATAACTTAGTTTCTGTTTAATACTTCAATAGATGTCATAGGACATTAATTTCCACTAAGCTTGTGGTTTGAGGACCTGACATAACTTAATTTCTGTTTAATACTTCAATAGAGTCATTAGATGTGGAAACACAAGATGCATGATCAGCATAAATTAAAGGAAACCCAAACTAGACTACTTTTATTAATAATAATATCTCTTGAGATTATTTACATTCTAAGGATGGAGTACAGTTTTTTCATCTAGGTCTTCCAGATAATAGGCTCCTATTCCGGCTACTGAAGTAATCCGATAAGGCCCTTCCCAATTAGGCCCTAATTTTCCCCAAGTTGGATTCTTGGTGGTTCCCAGAACTTTCCTCAGCACCAGATCTCCTACCATTAACGGTCTTAACTTTACATTAATATCATAGCATTGCTTGAGTTTATGCTGGTAGTAAGCCAATTGGACCATTGCATTCTCCCTTTGCTCTTCGATCAAGTCTAAGCTTTTTCCCAACAGCCCATTGTTACTGTCCAAGGAAAATGTACTAGTCCTTAACGTTGGGAATCCGGTTTCCAGAGGGATGACGACCTCAGCTCCATAAGTCATGGAAAAAGGAGTCTCTCCTGTTGATCGTCGAGGCGTTGTTCGATAGGTCTAGAGAACATGTGGCAATTCCTCCACCTATTTTCCTTTTGCATCATCTAGTCTCTTCTTTAAGTCCATTGACTATTACTTTGTTAACAACTTCAACTTGCCCATTCCCTTGAGGATAGGCCGGAGTGGAATATCTATTCTTTATATCTAAGCCTGAACAGTATTGCCTGAAGGCCTTACTATCAAATTGAAGGTCATTATCCGAGACAAGAGTGCGCGGAGTTCCAAATCGCATAACAATATTCTTCCAAATAAACCTCTTAACATCTACATCTTTGATATTAGCCAAAGGTTCAGTTTCGACCCATTTAGTAAAATGATCTGTGCCGACCAGCAGATACTTTTTGTTTCCTAAGGTTTTAGGAAAAGGGCCGACAATATCTAGCCCCTATTGAGCAAAAGGCCAAGGGCTGGACAGAGGGTTAAGAATTCCTCCAGGCTGGTGGATGTTTGGAGCGAACCTTTGACACTGGTCGCATTTTCTAACATACTCATGCGCTTCCTTCTGCATATTTGGCCATCAATATCCTTGAGTAATGGCTCGGTGTGATAGGAACCTTCCCCCTGTATGACTTCCACAAATTCTTTCATGCAGCTCCTCTAGGAGTGACTCTGACATTTCGGGATGTACACAAAGTAGGTACGGCCTAGAAAAGGACCGTTTGTATAACTTTTTGTCCTCAGATAACCAAAACCGAGGAGCTTTCCTCCGTATTTTCTCCGCTTCTATTTTCTCTTCGGGCAATGTGTCATTTTCGAGGTATTTCAATAGGGGATCCATCCAACTCGGCGTTAGATTGACTTGATGAACCTGACATACGTCCTTTTCTGGTGGTGTGGGAGTATACAAATCTTCGACGATTATCATCCGAGGAAAGTTCCGTGTTGAAGAGGTGGCAAGGGTTGCCAGGGAATCGGCGTGGGTATTTTCACCTTGGGGGATATGCGACAAGTCGAAAGATTCAAATTTCATTTGCATACGCCTAACTTGACTCAAATACCCCTACATTCTTGGATCTCGGGCTTCTAGTTCTCCTTTCACTTGGCCGACTACCAATCTTGAATCCGAGAATAATTCTGTTACTTTTCCACCCATTTTCTAGACCATACTCATTCTCATCAACAAAGTTTCGTACTCTGCTTCGTTGTTGGTAGCCGAGAATCCCAACCTCAAGGATTTCTCAATGATGATCTCTTCAGGGGATATCAAAACTAGCCCCAATCCTGCCCCCTGTTGGTTTGCTGCTCCGTCCACATATACTCTCCAGGAGGAACCGCCTTGTGTGGATATCAGACTAATCGATTTTTCATCCATGTCACTTTGCTTCATGTTAGCTTCTTCTGGACACTCGGCGAACTCAGCTACCAGATCGGCAAGGACTTGGCCTTTCACAGAGGTGCGAGGCATATACTTGATGTCGAAAGCACCTAAGATTGTGCCCCACTTAGCAATCCTCCCAGTGTAATCTGCATTTCTAAGTATGGACTTGAAAGGCAGCTGAGTTAAAACAACCACAGTATGGGCCTGAAAGTAATGTGGAAGTTTGCATGTTGCATGGACCACCGCCAAGATGGCCTTTTCCAATGATGAGTATCTCACCTCAGCTTCATGAAGGGACTTACATACGTAATAAACTAGTCTTTGGAAGCCACTGTCCTCTCGTATTAAGACAAAACTAACTGCATGAGAGGCAACTGCCAGATAAGCAAACAGGACCTCATCCACCTTAAGACTAGACATGATAGACGGCCTGGACAGGTACTCCTTCAACTGCTGAAATGCCATAGCACACTCCTCGGTCTATTCAAATCCTTTCCACTTATGCAATAAAAGGAAAAAGGGACGACACCTGGAGATAAATCGGTTCAAAGCAGCAGTCATTCCAGTCAGTTTTTGCACCTCTTTCGGATTCCGAGGTGCTTGTAAATCGTTGATGGCCTTAATCTGATCTGGGTTCACTTCAATTCCTCTATGAGTCACCATGTATCCCAAGAACCTCCCGGAGCCTACACAAAAGGAACACTTTAAAGCATTCAGGCGTAGCTTATGCTTTCTCAGTATTCCAAAGATGTTCGTGAGATCTTCCACATGCTCGGACACCACCTTACTCTTCACTACCATGTCATCAATATAGACTTCAATGTTTCTATCCAGTTGTGGTTCGAACATTTTAGTCATCATCCGTTGATAGGTAGATCTTGCATTTTTCAAACCAAAGGGCATTATTTTATAATGATAGTTTCCAATAGGGGTGACAAAAGCCATCTTCTCTTGATCGTCCAATGCTAGCGGTATTTGGTGATATTCTTGAAAGGCATCCAAAAAACTCATCCGAGGATGACCAACGGTTGCATCCACCAACTGGTCTATCTTCGGCATGGGGAAAGGATCCTTGGGACAAGCCTTATTGAGGTCCGTGAAGTCCACGCACACTCGCCATTTTCCTGTCTTCTTCTTTACCACTACCGTATTGACTAACCATTGTAGGTAAAAAACTTCTTTAATAGCCCCAGCCTGCTTGAGCTTGGCCACCTCACTTCTGACAGCTTCGACGTGCTCTTTTGATGGTCGTCGAGGTGGTTGTCTTTTGGGAATAACGGAAGGATTCACGTTGAGTCGATGACAAATGAAATTCAGATCTACACCTGGGGCTTCATATGGGCTCCATGCGAACACATCTACATTTGCTTTGAGGAATCCCAACAATCGCTCCTTCTCTTGCAAAGGCAGCTTAGCCCCAACTTGGAAAAATCTTTCAAGATCATCAGCAACAATTACCCTTTCCAAATCTTCACACTTTACCTTATCGGCTGGTCCATCTAAGGGTAATGCTGGGGGTTTTAATTGCTATAATCCATTATCAGCGGTAGTCGAGGTCTCTATCTCTAGCCGATGTTGTATAGCCGCTACCAGGCACTGCCAAGCTACAACCTGGCTTCCTACTATCTCCAATACTTGGCCGCTAGATGGGTATTTCACTTTCTGATGTAGAGTAGATGAGACTGCTCCCAGGGTATGAAGCCAAGGTCTGCCCATAATAGCCGTGTATGGAAAGAAAACATCTACAACAATGAAGTTCACCTCTACCACATCCATACCGGTTTGCATAGGTAGTCTGATCTGTCTTTTTGGAAGGGGAACTGTAGACTGCTAAGTCCTCAGGCTTCAAACCTAGCCCCTTATACAAATCTGGGTACATTATATCAATAGCACTGCCTTGATCAATCGTCACCCTTTTTACATCGTACCTACCAATTCTTAGTGTGACCACCAGAGCATCATCATGGGGCTGTATGGTTCCAACCTTGTCCTCATCCGAAAAGCCCAAAATCAAGGGGACGTCCACCCTAGCTCTCTTTGACGCTTGGTAATGATCCTCGGCCAGAGGTCGGAATACCGACAGTACCCTGAAAGGACAAGATCTAGTCCTCCCTAGGGCGGCAAAAATAACGTTTATTGTGCCAAGGGGGAGTCTTGAAGAAGCGTCCCCACACATCTCTAAGCCTGCCTGGCCTCCCCTACCACTGGAATGATGCAAGAGTTGCTTCAATTTCCCCTCTCGGACCAACTGCTCCAAATGGTCCCATAAATTCTTGCAATCTTCCGTCGTGTGCTCATGATCCTGATAATAGTGGCAATAAAGGTTCGGATTGCGTCTCTTAGGCTCTCCTGCCATCTTGTTTGGCCATTTAAAAAATGGCTCATTCTTTATCTTCTCCAATACCTGCTGCACTGGCTCCCGAAACACTGCATTAATCACCTGGGTGTCAGCAGAACTTGATTGCCCAGCAAATTCTTTCCGAGGTCGGTTACTATTGTAACGGTTCAACTTGAAATCCCTCTTCTCTTGAGGGATTACCTTAGCCTTTCCTTTTCCTTGAAGTTGGTTTTTTTCTACTCTTCTGTACTTGTCAATCCTATTCATCAATTGATGTACACTGGTAACAGGTTTACTAGTTAGAGATTTCCTTAAATCATGCTCGACTGGAAGACCAGCCTTGAAAGTACTTATGGCCACATCATCATGCTTTCCCTCTATTTCATTAAACATTTCCCAATATCTATCTGAATAAGTTTTGAGAGTCTCGCCTTCTCGCATGAATATAGACAGCAAAGATCCCAAAGGCCGAGGAACCCTATTGCAAGTGATAAAGCGAGCGCCAAAAGCCCGGGTAAGCTTTTTGAAGGACTTAATAGAGTTGGCCCTTAAACCGTTAAACCATCTCATCGCCACCAGACCCAAACTTGATGGAAAGATATTACACATCAAGACCTCATCCTTGGAGTAGATAGCCATCTTTTGGCTAAAATGGCTAACGTGTTCTACTGGGTCTGACCGGCCATCATATAGGGTGAATGTAGGCTGGTGGAATCGCTGAGGAAGAATTGCATCTTCTATATTCCTTGTGAAGGGTGATTTGGAGACTTGGCTTAACGCTTTGTTCATGGTGTTATTCCCCAAGCCCCTGCTAGGCGGGCTTTTGCGCTTATGTCGACGGCTGTGCTCCTCTTCATAGGAAAAAGTCTCACTAGGCGGAGTTCTGGATCTCCGCCTATAACTAGCTCCATCCGTCTCCTCGGATGATGGTTCGGAGCTAGGCTGGGAACGTCCCCGCCTAGCGTGGCGCAGCTCTCTTTTCAACCCGTTAATTTCACGTTGCAGGTCCCTGTTATTCTTTGCATGGGAAACATGACTCTTCCCATGAGAGCGACTTTTGGTGGTATGAGTTGTGCGCACACTCCCCTCACGGCCCTCTCTCCGTTCGGGGCTCCGGTGCGGATTACCATGCTGGGAGCCTCTTGACTCTGCTTGGTGTGGGTTGGCATCTACTTGATGTGATCCTGCTGTGTAGTGATGTGGACCTACTTCCTCCATCATGGACGTTGAACCGGATTTCTTTTAATCTAAATCAAGCTCTTCCCACAGACGGCGCCAATTGTAAGGACTCAATTTGTAACGATCCCAAACTCGTATTGGGTTCGATCGCTAAATACCCAAACAATAAATTTGTAGAGCGTGGATATAGAAGAACTAGATAAAATTCAAAAGAAAAATGATTAAACCCAACGTTTCTAGATGGATTAACACAAATATTACGATCAATTTCTCCTTGAAACAAGCTAAGTTCTTTATTTCATAAGGTTTTCTTCTAGGCACTACTCGTTTAGAAGTTCCGATCCCCCTTCTCAATGCATTCTTTCATGTTATATACTGCCCTCTTGGTGTCATCTTCACCACACACATGTAGGTTGGATTCGGGGGATCCCTTCCTGTCCCATCTAACACTTCCTAGAACCTTCAACCAGCAGCTGTAAGGCTGCTTCATTACTGTTCAGGCATCACCTCCACATTAATGCGGCCAGAGAGTTGGTTGAGAGGCAATTAATGCAGAGGCAACAGTTGTTAAAGATATTTGTTTATCTTTTCTTTCTTACCCTTGGTCCCATGTCCCACCTTTAGTGGTAATGTAGCTTCGAAGTGTGTTTGTAACAATATGGCCTCCAGGTCGTCCTTGGACACATATTGTCAAGAAGGATTTTGTCCTCAGACGCATACTGGATCCATCTCATGTGATATCTACTCCTCTTTTCATTTGGTTTCCCTTATAATCTTATATGGGCCTCCTCGGATGGTTTAATATCCTCGGATGGGTCACAGGCCTAGTTAACACAGTTTTAATATTTATTGATTAACCGGCCCCCACAGTAAAAAATGAGAGAGAAAATGTTCTTAGTTGCACTATTTGATCCCCCTCACAAGAGCAAAACTTGGCTTGAATCCATCTCTCCCATTTTTGTAAATAATAATAATAATAATAATAATAATAATGATAATAATAAACCATAGACTAAAGAGGAGGGGTTAGTTTTTACATGTACATGCATGCCATTTTCAGGCTTGCAATCTTATAATAATTGCGTTCGAATCCCCCTCCCCAATCATCGTAGAATAAATTAGGGTTTAATTTTACTTGTGCATACATTCCATTCTCCATGTTTGCAGTCTTATAATCATATAATTCATGTCCTCAATTCCTTGTTTATCCTGAATTGCATTGCCTTCCTTTCCAAAAGTTTCACCAAATAATTTGTTGACAAAGAGATTTTTTTTTCCTAGCCAGATTGGAACCAAATTAAATGTTTAGTACCTTTTGTCCTTTTAAACGAAAAATCAAAAGTTGGGATACTAATTTAATTTTTTGGTTTTTTAAAAATTAATAAAATTTTATTAAAAAGAGGAGATATGTCATATACACAACAATTCAGTTGACATCTCATCCATCCACATAGTGCTTTAATTTCTATTTGCATATTGCTCCTCCCATGTTTTGAGGTAGTGCAACTTCATCATACATTCTATGGTCCTATCGCCTATGGGGGGTTAGAACGATAAATAGGCGTAAAAGGGTATTTGCACATATCAAAATGCACCAAGATCAATTTGGACTCTTATTAGCCTATTTAGATAAATCTCTTTTACAAGGTAGACCAAAACGTCTAAACAGTGACCATCGCGTTAATTATGACCCCAACCACTCACTCAGTATTTAATGTGATTAGACCTATCACTAGCATGAGTCTTGATCACCATCTAAAAACATGCCCTAGCTTGGCAAAACGGGCAGGGACACATCATGCTTGCTAGGAAGTAGGAAGGGCATGTATTGATGGTAAAATAAGCTCAAGCAAGTGCCAACAAGGGGAATAAATACCCCCCAATGATCCTTAATTGAGGTATGAAACTCTAGAAAATCTCAACTTTCTTAAAGCATCAATTTCCTCTACTAACTTAATCTTCAAAGTGCTCATTGCCACCCCCTACAAGAGTTGTCCTGCTCTACATGTGCAGGTACCATTCTTTGTTGGAGCTTCCATCAAATACCCTTCACCCCCATCCATCCACCCACACAAACTGAGAAAGAAATCACTATGCTGGCCTTTTGGCAAAGGTAGGAAGTAATTAAAGGAAATCTTGTGCGTTGCATTTGAACCCTGCTAACTACTATCGTAAACCAATTACTAGCTGATGCATGGTATTGTAGTTACACCAAACTGTTTTGTACTTGTTTTTTTCTTGGTTTAAAATTCCATTTCACCCAAAAAAAAAAAAATCTCCAATGAATTACAAACAATGAAGAATTACATTGGAGATGCTACAATTCATTGGATTAATTAACTTATTAGAACTGTAACAGAACAAGTCCCTTCTGTCACATTCGGTTGATTGAGATTGACAATGAGTTGAGAAAATACGAAAGCTAGCAAAATCAAGCCATTTTCAATGTAGGTCCTGACTCCTGAGAGATTTTTGTCATTGTTCTTTTGCCTCAGTTAGTTCTGCCATGTAATCGTGCCTAAGGAAGAAAAATAAAAAGAAGATTGAAACCCGTTATTAAATTCGTAGCCATACGATTAATTAACTTCAACATAAGCAGCTATTGCAAACTTCTTTCTGGTTCAACCTGGAGCTAAGGCAGGGATGCTAGAGCTGGTTGAGTTCCAGCTCATACCTGAATTTGCACTAAGAACAAAACTTGGGCAGAATCAAATGAGAGAGAGAGAGAGAGAGAGGAGTGATAATAAACAAAAGGAAAAATGGACAGAATAAAATTGACAGTACCAAATGTGTTCCAAGTCTTCCATGATATTAGTTACAAGTACTGAAACCAAGCAGCAATTGATCTTGATCTTCTTTTATTTTGCCTTCCAAAATAT
Organism: Quercus lobata; assembly: GCF_001633185.2. Lineage (NCBI taxonomy): Eukaryota > Viridiplantae > Streptophyta > Magnoliopsida > Fagales > Fagaceae > Quercus > Quercus lobata. The sequence goes on along the minus strand of NC_044911.1, from coordinate 7,428,203 downwards.
TTTAAAAGAATTTTCATTGACTAGGCCATATGGTTGTGTCGTCTCAGCAAATTGAGGCTTTTAATCTTTTTGGGAGCCAATATCGTTTTAATATAATGTCTTCTAAGAGGAACCATACTCAAATGACTAATTATAGTACAGTTGGAATAACAGTAGATGTATTTGTTAAACCATATATGGCAATTGACATGTGAAACTGAAATACTTACCTAATCTTGCGTGTTACTTGATACAATCCTGTCCCCGCCATAAAAATACTATTACCAAAAAGATTCCAGTTTTTCTGTAACATCAGAACAGTATAATGAATAAATTAGAACGAGCTAGTCCAAATTATATATGGATTGGGAAAGGAAAACTTATTGGAAAAAAAGTACAAAGAAAAGCATCAAATGAAAAGTTGTCTTCAGCAGAATTAGCATGAGAATATAAGTACCACCATGTTCCCAATGATCAAGGCTAAAGCATTACTGGCTGCGTAATTATCCCTGTTCCTCCCTCACATTTTTTATAAAGATGACTTAACAAGAAGAAAATGATTTTTTAAGGATGATATTCAAGATAAAATGAAACCTCAGAAACCTTCCCAAAAAAAAAAAAAATCTAACAACGATAACTTTTTCCTATTGTTGTTCTTTGTCTTCTTTCTAAATTCTAAGATGAAATTTTTTATCACACTGCCATTTGAACATCGATATTAATCCATCTTTTTTGCCTGCAAGTCTGAACTTCTAATTTTTGGGGTCAAAAAGATCTTTTAAATTTGAAAGGAAGATCAAACCAGTGGAGAAATATGATACATAGTGTAAACTGGTTAATTTCCAATCTTTAGGGATATCATTATTACAGCCCTCTTACTAGAGTCTCTTTTGGTTCCCAACATATGTCAAGCGGAAGATTCTAATTGAATCCTCCTTCAAGATGGGAAAATCTGGATTGGGTTCAATGTACCGTATTTATTCACTTTTGTAAGAGTGCCAATGCAGAAGTGATGGTTGTTCTGCAGAAGTGATGCAGCCCAAAAATTTCAGAGTAATCAAAACAACATAGAGGCCAATAAATATTATGCTTAACAACTAATATACTTAATAAGAAAACAAAATTTTTCTAGAACTTGTTAAAGTGATAGAATGCCTGGGGGGAAAAGTGACAATGACACTATTTGTACAGAATATGGCAAATGGGGATGGGTAGTATATGGTTGAATTGAACTTAATCAAGTATAAACCCATATCATGAAGCAGCTATTATAATTGAGGAGCAAAGCACCTTCAAGCCATTATGAACAGGGACATTACAAAAAGTTGCTTAGAAAACAAGCTATATTGTTATGTTATAAAACAAGAATATACAAATAAAACGTTTTGTAATTTTAAGAGAAAAACTTTTAAAATATTGATCAGCATTTGAATTCAGTATTTTCAAAGCTGAAAAGTAACCATACCGGAGTAATCACCATGCTGAAGCGTGAATAAATAAGTCCAGTACACATAAGAGCTGCAGAAGAAATGTGATATGACATCAATTTAATGATATAGCACAAAAAGTCTGGGACAAGGCCAGATCCTTTAAAAAAAATGAAATTAGAAATCAGTCAATGCAGCATATGCTAATTCAACATTATAAGGTGCATACCAACTTGCTGAGGATAAGAGATCCTTTCAGGTGGCTCTGAGAAGTCAACAACGTTTGCAATACTGATGCCCCATTTAACAGTTGGAGCCCAGAAGAAAACTGCAATCATTATGACATATTCTAAAGAATGTACACACTAAAATTACAAGCAATGACTCTGTACTATACCATACCAGACAAGAATCACTGTATAAGGCAAATGAGGAGGGCAGAAGTTCTATATTGTTGAACCAGCTATCTCAGCATCAGTCAGCATTATTAAGGAGGCAACTTGATCAAACGGTTGGGATAAGGCATCAATGAATAATTAATTTAGGATTGACAGTAATCAGTAGTAATGAAGGGATAATAGGTTCTAAGTTACTTGGGAACTCGAATCATTATGGTATGTGGAACAAAATTGGGAATTTGGTACTGCACTTATCTCGGGATGCAGAATAGTGGAGGTAGGATGCAGAACAATGGAGGTAGGCTGCTGTAAGACTTAACAGTGTAGCTGGGCTTTTCTGAAAAAGTTTATTATCTCTATATTTAAGATTCTAGTATTTCTTTTTGCCTTTTCAAAAATGGGAAATGGTACATAAAGGAAGAAAGAGAACAGACATTTTGGATCATTATTAGCATTTTGGAATGAAATTGTTCCACGTTTTGAATCGAAGGAATTGCAATCGAACTTGGGATTGAAATTCATTATGCTAGTAGTTAACTACAATAACTCTCTGCTTCGCTCCTTTCCAACACTGTCAACAGATTGCCCCTAGAAAGAACTAGAAATTATTTTCAATGGAAAGAATTGCTTGTATAAGAAAAACAATGCTTTGCTGTTTAGAACATGGCAGTATTATCTGCCTAAAGAATACAGAGAACCATAATGACCTAAAAGAGAACTAACACGCTTTCCAACCATTCTGGTAACATTAGTATGGCGTATAATTTCATATATTTTACTGCATGTTTTCAGAGAGTGACAGGGAGAAATCCTTGTTAGTATTATATCAAGAGATTCTCAAAAAAAAAAAAAAAAAAAAAAAAAGAAATTCAAGCAAAACCAGTTTTACAGTAAAAATGGCTTATCAACCATTAGATATTTTGATTATTTGCATGAATTACATACAAAACCCAGTTGCCAAAATGTAACATTTTTTGGCCAGTCCTGAATAATATTATGATTAAAATCATCACGGTGGATTTGGTGACTGCTCTATGAAACTATATGGAGAAAAATGACAGAACTCAATAAATAAGAAAGAAAAGAGGGAACAAACTGGTCTTGGGGCCAGCAGGGTGATTCCAGAAAGATTGTAGCTTGGAACCTGCCATTGGGATCAGTCTCTTCCTTCTGTGGCTTCTCAGGTACTATGGGAAAGGAGACAGAGTTTAACTCACAATCACCTTTAAAAAAAAAAAAAAAAAAAACAATTGGAACTGACTGATTCAAGAAAAGGGTGCAACTCTATATATTCTATACGACCCAGAAAATAAATTGTCATTCAAATATTATTTAGGGGAGCCATGATAGCACAACACTACCAATCAGGAAGGTTGCTTATCTTGGGAGTCTTGGACAAAACCACCAATCTTACATACATATGTAACTTACCAATAAAAAAGACTATCATAATGAATCATCTATTGTTGACTTCTAATCAAGTTGCACATCAGAAAACTTCCAAAATGGCTGATCCACAATGCCAAATGTATAAAAGAAAAAGTTATTTAATGAATCATCTCTTGTTGACTTCCAATCAAGTTGCACATCAGAATACTACCAAAATGGCTGATCCACAATGCCAAATGTATAAAAGAAATCCTTCAACAACATCATCTCAAATATATACAAAGCTTACCAAGACATTTAGGAACCTGTCTACCCAATTCAACTGCAAGAAACAATACATAGAACAAGGCATTTTCAACATCAGATCATTGACTATTCCTCCATGCTAGCCCAACAGGAGCACTAAAAAACTACAATTACAGCTGAGAATTACCAGAAATACACCCCCCAAAAGAAAGTGGCATGTTGAGAATGTGACATGAAATTGAGTTGAAAATATACAAATGCTGGCAACATAAAACCATTTTAATATATGTATCTGAGATTTTTGTTATCATTCCTTTGCAACAGCTGCTTCCGTCTCAGAAAAGTAATCATGCCTGTAAAATTAAGATAAAGTTACTAAAAGCATAGATATATTTGATTTTGGTTAACACAGACATGAGTTATTAAATTTTTTTTGATAGGTTGACAAGAGTTATTAAATTGAACCACTAAAGACTTGTAGGAGTAACTGAAACTTCAGTGTCTGTAGCAAGCTCCTTTCTGTTTCAACCCAGAGCTAACCCAGGGCTGTTAGGGCTGGCAAAGCTCAGGCTCAGACACCAATTCAAAAGGAAGTTTTGGGCTGAGCTGCTACTTACTTAATTTTGCGTGTTAGCTGATACAAGCCAGTCCCAGCCATTGCAACATTAACACTGAAAAGATTCCAGTTTTTCTGCATTATCAAGAAATTTTTATTGCTAAACCACTTTATATTTTTGGAAGGACAATATAATGATAAATAAAAACTTTTCTTCAGAAACATATGCATCAGAATATAAGAACCATAATGCACCAATTCATGTATAAAAGACTTTGTTCTGAATTACAAAGGCAATAGCACTACTTTGTGCAATCATCACTACTTACGATTAATTTTTCTTCAAGATGACTTGGCAACATGACAATGACTTTGAGTATGATATGTAATACAAAATGAAGCTGCAGGAACCTGTATGAAAACAGGATCCACTGATAGAAACATTTTCCTATTGCAGGATTTCTCTAACCAAGATGATAAGATGAACTACTTTTATATAAAAAAGTTAATAATAATCCATCTTTTATTACAGTTATCTCCCTCCATCTAGGGCTGTAAATGAACTGAGTTGTTTATAAACAAAAACTTGGGCTTGGCTCAGGAAAAAAGTTCATTTATGTTCATTCATTTAGCAGATAAGTCAAGTTCAAGCCTAAGTTTGGACTAGATATTAAACAAACCAAGCTCAAACATAATATTGTGCTTGTGAATAAGCTTGCGAACATGAGACTTGATTTTAAGTATATATAATATCATATGTTTATATGTATAAATGTTTAAAACATACATAGTCTTGAGGTTGGATTTTATAAGTTTGTAAATAAGTTCATAGATTTCAAATTATTATTTGCAATTTATTGAAAATATAAATAATCCATTTTGTAGTAAAAACATATATGTTTTTAATAATACAGGGTTGGTGAATCTAATCTTCAGAAGTTTATAAGAGGAAAATCTTTCTATCTAACTTGAATAATATATCATTTCAATTATAATATACTTATTAATTATTAGCATATATTTGTGAATGGGTAAAATTTTTTAGTTATAGTCTTTATTATATATAAGAAAATAATAAATTAATCAAGTAGCTAGTAAACAAACTCGATCTTCTTTGACAAGAAAATGTAATCTAATTTGGTAATGAGTTCAAACTTGGCTTGTGTTCAAAATAAATTTAATGAACAATCCTGAACATTTAATACTTGGTTTAGCTTGACTTGTTTACAGCCACCTCCATCTGCACAGGCTTGGGCTTCTATGTCCTGATTAACTTATAGTTGAAATCCTAGGTCTTTATTTTGAAACTTAAACTTCCGGTCACCACACCCCCAAAGGGTAAGATCTAAATTCAGATGTGGTATTTTTCTTGAGCGTAAAATATTCCATAAAAACACACCTAACACTTATATATAAATCATTAAATCCTATCAATTATGCCTAAAAACCAATAGACACAAGGTCAAAAGTTTAATGATAAAGAAACAGGAGGTTTTATCAATAGAGATAGACATAGAATGCTTGGGGTAAAATTCATCAACATTTTTTTGTGCTTACAATATGGTGTGTGCAAAGTTGAATATAAAATTATATATGTCATGCAAAATTAACCCATCTCATTGAAACAACAATCAAACAGTGAACCCACTTCAAACCATTAAGGGAAGGGATATTATTGAAAATGTATACAGAAAACAAACTTATATTATTATGTTGCAGAACAAAAATATATAAAGATTTAACAGTTAAAAATTCATCTGCATTTAAGTCTCTCCAAAAGCTTGAAAGGAACCATACCGGAATAATCACCATGCTGTAGCGTGACCAAATAAGTCCAGTGCATGTAACAGCTGCACGGCAATTGTGGTTAGTATGAACATCAATTTGACAATAAGGCACAAAAGCACTTGGAGAAAGACTAGAATGTATATCCTTTATTAAAAACAGTAATTAAAAACCAGACAGCTAAAATTCTGCAATGCATATGTTTATGAGATGCATACCTATTTGCTGAGGATAAGAAATCTTTTCAGGTGGCTTTGAGAAATCTGCAACGTTTGCTATGGAGATGACCCATTTAAAAGTTGGAGCCCAAAAGTGAACTGCAATTATGAGACTCTTAAGAACACATTGGAACAAAAACTACAAGCAATACAGAGGCAGCAACTCAACATTGGTCAACAAGATCAAGTGGTAACTCAAAGAAACAATAGCTTTGGTATATTTCAAAACTTCTTATAGCTCCATAATGTGTATTCAGTCCTATCAACACTATCTGCCATCAGAGATTGCTCAAGAGTCTGGAAGAAATAAGAAATAATTCTCAATGAAACTAATCTTTTAAGAAGAAAAAGTGCTTTCCTTAACAGAACAATGGAGTTTTATCAGCCTAAAGAATGCAAAAGGACAAACACCAACGCCTGAAAAAGAACTGAAAAAAAAAGAAAAAAAAGTTCACCACCTTTACAATGAAGTCAATGAATACAGAGTTTCATTTATAGAATGACCCACCACTCTTTGTTAAGACTCATCAAATTCTGCATCAGAATACTGATTGCAAGTAAATTCCTACACTACATAGTAGACTTCAGGACAAAATACTAGCTCAACAAATATTTAAACACTCAGTCACTCACTATATTATTATCTCAATTTCAGCAAATTTACTCAGCCAAAGACAAACACTAAAAATGACTCATTCCACCATTAGACAATAAATGATTTATTTGCACAAATAACACAAGACGCAGATACCAAAAAAAAAATAAATAAAAAATTTGCTTCATTTTAAATCATACAAGTTGAATTTACAAACTGAACATAATAAATAAATAAAAGGGTCCAAAAGTAAAATTGGAAATGTGAGGAAGCTACAAACTGGTTTTGGGGCCAGCGGGGTGGTTCCAAAAAGCTTGCAGCTTGGATGCTGCCATGGTAATCGATCTCTCTCTGCTTTTTGTGACTCAGTTTTTCAATTTTATCGTAAAATATTAAGGATGATTCAAGAAGATCAGTGTGGCACTGTTATAAAAAAAGAGAAGAAGAGTGTGGCACAACGACAGAGTTGTCACTTGTCACTCTAATATTATATAAACTTTTGTCGCATAAGAGAAATGTTTAAAAATTTAATATTTTCATAATATCTTTACAATCAATTTTAAATGACTGGTTATTATTGATTGTTATTGTTAGAATAAAAAAGTAATCTTAGTTGTAGGTTCAAATTTGAACCAAATAACAACTAACCACCTTTAATTTGTTATAAAAATATTGTAAAAATATTATGGAAGTAGTACTTCTTACTTTTATAAAACAACAAATAATTTTTATTTTATTTTATATAGAATTAAAAGAAAAAAAAAGTCTTTACTCTTTATATTCATTAAATTTTACAATTTTTTTGTGACAATATTTAGTTACAAAATTGGTTATAATTTAAAACTACACATTTATTTAATATCTTTTTATTGAAGGTTAATTTTGACAAATTTACCATTAGATTACATTTTCTTCTTATATCCTCCATACTTGCAAAATTTCTAAAAATTTAAAGATCAATAGGTATTTCATCAATAAATTGTTTAAATTACAAGTTATGTAGTTTAAAATTATGCATAAAATATAAACTTATAGATCATATAGTAAATAATATCCGATTGACACAAAATTTGACATGTGTATTAAGAGTATAAAGAACATGCAATTCAGTTGTTCGATTTTCAAAATACGTAGTAATGTTTATTTTATTGAGTAAGGTTGTAACCTTATACTACGACTAATTTTGTAACTAAATTTTGTCTATTTTTTTCTTACCGATAAAAAGCTTAGAGCATTCACATCAGTATGTGAATAAATTGCTGTCTATTCTAGCATAACAACTTACTTTTTCTATTTTACACACCCATTTTCTAAAAACACCCACATCAGCTTATTTATTTTACAAATTTATTTCAATATAATATTCATTTTTTTAAAAAAAAAAATTATTACTTCCTTCAGCATACAGTTCAACGTTCTCTTTCTCTCCCTCTCTCTCACAGCTACCAACCCATGTTCAACCATAACCACCACCACCACCAGCATTACAACCACCAAAATATATACAACATATCTGACCCATGTTGAAGCAAACCCTATATCAAAGCTCACACCCACAGCAACACAAACAACAAATCCAAAAACACAAATCCAAGGAAATCTCAAACCAAATCCACCATACACGAAACCCCAATCAAATTTTCCTTGAGATGAACCCAAATACATTTGAAATCAAAATCCAATCCAAACCAAGCACATGCAAGCAACATCAAATCTTTAATAGCAAAGTCAAATCTAAATCCCCAAACCCACAAATCAAACAAAGAAAAAATAGAAGAAGGAAAACCTCCATGGAGGTGGCAGCAGTGAGCGACATGGTTTGCTTGGTTTCAGGTCTGGCTAAGGCAAAAGGTGAGATCGAAAAGGGCTTTGTGGCGAGGAATAAAGGTAAACCACCATGGAGGTGGAAGCGGGAGTGAGCGACGGTGAGACGTCCAGCCATGGAACTTTGAGAGAGGAAGATGATGAGATGAGAGAAGGCCAAAATTGGGAATTAATACTGACTTCCAAACAATATAATTAGTAGGCATTGTTTTCAAACTATATTTTTTACTAACATCTCGAGTCTCAAAAACTTGATTTTGGGCTATAAATCGAGTCTCATAGACTCGGTTTTCATGGTCTGATCACGTTTGATATGGCATTTTTTCCACGTGGCGTCTACCTGGAAATCGAGTCTCTAAGACTCAATTTATAAGCCAAAATTTTTTTTAGTCTAAGTCTCTTATGTACAAGCCATTCTCAGAAATACCCTTTTTTTTTTTAAAAGAAATCCCAGAACCACAACAATCCCAGAAACACACATTCGCTATTTATTCAACAATGAAACAATTTTTCTAGGTTTTTCTATTTTGACTAAAAACTGAACTTGAAAACCCAAATCAGATCAGAGAGAGAAAGAATCCGAGGAGAGAGAGAGAGAGAAACTCACCCACAGCACAACAACCGTCGCCACCACCTGAAATCCAACAACACCACCACCGCCAAATCCATACCCACAAACCCAAAACACATAAGAGAGGTTAAACCAAAAATTTTGAAAAAAAACAAAGTTATAGAGAACTAATCCACCAAGAAAACCCATTTTACTTAGTTTTTTCAACCCACGTGACCCACAGCGATCTGAACTCAACCTATAGCTAGCCACGAGCACCAATGACCAACGACCATCGACAACCGACGGCCACCCACGCCCCACGACCACACACGGCCCACGCCAAGCTGAAGCCACCCACGTCGACTTGAAACCCACCCACCCATGGTCCCACACCGATTTGAAGCCACCCACTCCGATCTCGATCTTCGATAACGATTTGAACCTGACCCATGGCTAGCCATGAGCACTGACAACCATCGACAGCCACCCACGCCCCACGACCACACACGGCCCATGCCGAGTTGAAGCCACCCACACCGACTTGAAACCCACCCACCCACGCCGATCTGAAGCCACCCACTCCAATCTTGATCTTCATATTAACCCATGTTTCTATTTTTTTTTTTTTCCTTCTCTGATGAGATGAGAAGATGTAAAGGCCTGTGTGCTTAAAATATTATACTTGTTTTGTAAAGGCTTATAAATCAAGTCTTAGAGACTTGATTTCCAGGTGAATGCCATGTGAAAAAAATGCCACATCAGACGTGATCAGACCATGAAAACTGAGTCTTTAAGACTTAATTTATAGCCCAAAATCGAGTCTTTAAGACTCGAAATGTTAGTAAAATATATACTTTTGAAACCATGCCTACTAACTATATTGTTTGGGAAACGGGCTTAATTCCAAATTTTGGCCATGAGAGAAAGAGAGAGGATTCCGGTGAGAGATTCTGAAATGGAATAAAAGAGTGTGAAAGTGGATGTGAGAGGGTACAACTAAGAGAGAGAGAAAAAAAATTAAAATACAAAAATATAATAACCGTGTAAATTTACGCAATTAAAGCATCCCATCAATATGTGCAAAGTTGTGCAAAATGGAAAAAGTAACTGATTTTACACATTTTGAGCAAAAAAAACCCACATCAGTGAGTGTAAAATTGTGCATAAATGCATAATTGCTACAATAACCGTGCATATATGCACGGTTATTGTAGCATGTGCATTTATTGTTTTAATAATTTCTTCTCTCTCCTTCTCTCCTTGTCTCTGGGTTTTTGGTCACTCTCACCTCACTCTCCCTTTCTCCATTTGATCAAATCATTCCTTTATTGCTGCCAATCATCAAACCACTGCCGCCAATAAATCATCAAACTAGGCCAATCGCCGATTATCGAACCACGCAGATCATCCATTGTTGCCAATCATCAAACCACGTCGATCAAATAATCAAATGAAGGCCTCTCCGATCATCAAACCACGCTGATCAAATCATCAATGGGTTTCGAGTTGGGTGGGTGATGATTTGGCTTGACTAGGTTTCGGGTTAGGTGGGTGATTAATGTGTTTGGGATTGAATGGGTTTCACTGCGACAGCTGCGGTGATGTCTGGTTCGCACCATGCACAAACTGCAATGGGAGTAAGAAGGTGTTTGATGAGGAAGAAGACAAAGTCCAGAGATGCTTGGAATGCAATGAAAATGGTTTGATTCGCTGCCCGGATTGTAGTTCTTGAAAAATGTGAAAAAAATTGGATTTGGAATTGCATTGTTGTTGATAAATAAATGTGAAGAAGAAGAAAGAAAAAAAAAATGGGACTGTGATTTGATAGCTTGGTGTTTGGAAAATGGGTGATAGTTTGTAGAGTTTGTAAGTTCAAAAATCTATTTTGGATTCAAAGTTTGGTCATTGGGTTGATGGGTGGGTTGATGGTGGTGGTTGGGTGGGTGTGGATTGATTTGAAGATGACTATTTTATTTGAATAAATGCATATAATAAACAAATTGATGTGGGTGTTTTGTAAAAATAGAAGTGTAAAATAGAAAAAGTAGGTTTTAGATGTGCAAATTTAAAAATTTTTTGCATCCACGGATGTGGATGCTCTTACTGTAGCAATAATATATATCTACAATGATATAGAAGTGCTGATGTGGGTAAATTTTGGGCAAAAAATGTGTAAAATTATGCCTTTTTTCTATTTTGCACCTACTGGTGCAAGTGCTTACATATGAAACAAAGTTTAAAATTTGGAGCTATTTTTATAAGAAATTTAATTGTATTATTTAAATAAGTTACGTAGATTAGTAATAAAGTTGATTGCCTAAAATGATATAGGATGGCTTTTTTATTGCACACTATTAGATGGAGCAAAATATCTTTAAATAAGTTTGGAGCTAAATTTTTTCTTAAAAGAAATTTCACTCTTTTTTTTTTTGGTTGTTGTTGTTGTTGGTAGCATAGGGAGTTGTTGTTGACCTACAATACAAGTGATATTAGTGTGCTCTTATGTGAAAGCAACGTTGCATTGCACTAATTATATTTTTTTTAGAAAGTTTCAGCCTATAATGTCCGCTCATGATAATAGTTTTTTATCATCGGACCAAGATATCAATTAGTTTTTTTTGTGTAGACGGGAATTGAATCTCAGATCTCTTATTCAACCATTGGAGACTTTACCATCAGGGGATTGAACCCTTGTTGCATTGCATTAATTATAATTTGTTATCTTAGCTGTGAAATTTATTGTGTCTATAACTTATTGAAATGCAAGCTTATATACAATTTTTTAGATGTTATATCTTATGTTATTCAATTAAATTATACTAAATGACTGCATCAATCAATACAACACGAAAAGTTTTATCTTCCCACAAAGATAATTAAACTTATAGTACATTAGCTAAGAAATTAAATCTAAATTATGTTTATTTTTAAATATAATAACAATGTAATTAATGGTCTGTTTCGATTGAGGAGGAGGGAGGAGCAGTATACACTACAAAAAAAATGTCCCACGGTCGTGTTTTTAAAACGCAGCTATAGCTCATAAAAACGTGGCTGTAAGATGATTTAGCCTATAGTCGCGTTTTGATCTCAAATTAGTCTATTTTTAACTAACTTTACTCTACTCCCCTCACCCCCTCCCTCTCCCCTCAATCCAAACCAACCCTAAAAATCTGAGGATATATTATACTTAACTCTCTTTGAAGTTATTGGAAATAGCACTCCCTTCCAAACATTTATATAAATGAAAACTTTTCTATTGAGGTTTTTGTAAATACAATGTATAATTCTATAGCCTCTAACATTATTACTTCTTTAACAAAGTATGTCATTTTTAAAAAAACATTCATACTTATTTGTACAATGTTCAAGGGAAATTGTTTTATACAAAGAAGTATAATGTGTATTGTATATATCTTCTCTCTCGCATGTTGGCCCCCACAATTATGTAGTCAAAGTTGATTCAATTCATTTTGAGTCTTAAGGTGATAAAATTTAATGGTTTTAAAAATAAAAAAAATTTAAATATTAACTAAATATTATTTATTCACCTTATATATATATATATATATCTCTCTCTCTCTTCTTGTTAGGCAGATATGTTGTGAGAGAGAACGTGTAAGAAATTGATGAATGAGATTATTGCCGCACTTACACAAATCTCAAGGGAGGGATTGAGGAGGATCATTTTGTCCAAGGTTTGGATATGAAATTTTTTGAAAAATATATTCCGTTAATTTATACAATCGTTTGATATTTATCTCGTTAGGATAGTTTTATGGTTGCTACTATGGTTGCTATGAGCCTGTGACTTTGAAACGAAACAAACAATTTTATTGTATTCAACAAAATGAAAAATAAAAAATTGTGGATTTATTTTATTTTGCAAAGCCCACCCATTCCAACATGTGATCTGCTTGTGTGTAGACAGGAACCTACGACTCATTTTCTTTCTCCGCCCAGACTTCATATCATACCTAGCTAATAAGTGAGAAAAACCAGAACATTTAAAAAAGAAAAGAAAAATTCCACTCAAAACCATTAACTACAAAAAGATCTGTCATGTGATATGTCAGCAAAACATAGCAAACAAAGAATTAAAATGAGCGGAGGACTAACCTGAGCTAGGTAAAAAGAGAGACAGAGAGAAGTGCTGTTTCGGCTGAAGGGCTAAGGAGAGTAATAAATGGGAGAAGAAAGAGAAAGAAGAGAAGAGAAAGGCATGCCAGTTCGTAGATAAAATGAGGGGTGAGAACTGAGAAGGCAGTATAGCACTCCTTAATTGGTGTTGCAGGATTGCATGGAACCCATTTGCATGGATTGATCACATTCATTTATTGGCTACCTAAACCAGATTCTTAAAATTGAAGAACCTAGCTACTTTTTTGTCATTTTCTTCATGGTCCTGCACAATCAATAGTGTTTCAATTCTTCACGAGAAAGTGATGAAAATCTGCTGAACTGGATGAGTGAGAGAGGGTCTATCATTAAATCAGTTAGGTACATCAGAGGGTAACTGGGTTTGAACGAAAGGAGCTAGGTACCTCCTCCATCCAAAGTCTAAAACTACAAAACCGAATAATACATTTGTAGCTTCACTTCTAACAATAGAAATTTCACACATAGTAAATTAAAAGAACAAAGATCGAGCTTCCAAAACCAAGTTCCCCAGCCACGAATAATCCAATGAAGAGCTCTGTAATGCCTTAAGAACATTTCTAGCATCTGCTTAAATTAAAAGCTTGTTTAATGTGTGATAAAAGTTGGGAAGATAGGTGATGAACCAAGTTCTTTTGCTACGGCTCAATGCAGAAAGTGATGACTCAAATTTTTTGCAAAACTTTGGTCCAATTATCCAATACTTAATGAATTGAACTGGACTATTGGACACAGGCCGGTCCTCAATTTTAAGGATTGAATCCATAACCCCAAGGAGGAAAAGACACGGTACTTTTTTTGGCTAGGAAAGGCATATGATATGACTAGATTGTAAAGAGATAGGATATGTGCGAATAGGTTTAATATAGATCATTAAAATTGGATCTATCTTTTACAAATTTTAAGCAAATTTACAATATAGGTGCCTACAAACAAAAAAGTTTAGTTTTCAATCTATTCTTGTTCTAACTCAGAGTGTAACAATTGAAGATCATAGTTTTAGTGGCATGATGTTTTTAAGTGAAATATTATATTCACAATATTTTCACAATAAATTCTAAATAGTAAGTTTTTACTGGTCCTAACTTTGGTCCACTATAAACATGTTTTTCTACTAGTAACAGTTTGTCATATAAAATTTTGTTGTAAAAATATTGTGAACGTAACATTTTTTTTATAAAAGAAATGCTATGTCTACAACTTTTTTACAAAACTTCCATAACAAATCCTAAGTGGTAAATTATTATTGCTCGTTATAAGTAGGCAAAAAAGTAATTTAAGTTGTAGTTTCAAATTAGAACCAATAACAATTTACAACTTATGATTTATTGTGTAAGTGTTGTGAAAATATTGTGAATGTAGCACTTTTCTTTTTTTAATGAGTAGTGTGAATTGTTTAAATAATAATCATAGATAATCTTATAAATCACCATGTAATGTGTTGGAGAAGATAGCTATAAACTGATTTGGAGTTCTTTGTCGACTATGTAATCAAACTTGTGATAGGCATTCAATAGCACAAATAATGAAACTTCAACCCCAATTCTTTGATGGCATATGTGGCTCAAAATCGGGTATTTATAAAATACTTTGGGAGTATAATGAATGCATACTCTCTACTCTTACATAACGGTGAGTCTTGCTTGTTAAATTTATGGTAAGATCCACCATTTGTATGAGATAAGAGAGTACGCATTTATTGCAATATTGGAGAATTCTACAATTTTCTATAAAATATATATATATATATATATATTTTTTTTCCTAACAAAATAAAAATGGAGGAATTATTATATGCTTTTAGAGTACGGTGATGTAATTTCCCTCCTCTCACATTCATTATGGATTTTATTAATTAAATTCATTATAAAATCCACCATAAATGTAAGAGAAATGAACGTTATGTCATCATCTTCTGATAGCACCAACTAATTTTCCATCAAAAGGGGGACCGATTTAAATTATACTTAAAGCCCATCATTGGTTGGAGAGAGCACAAACAGCCACACAGTCCACTTGTAGATGGACTGGTGCTTCACATTAAAATTGTGAGTTGAGTCTAGTGACTCAATGAGACACTGCCACCAGCCAGTGCCATATACCAACACAAAAAGAAACAAGCCAGTGTCTTCCCAAGCGTTATAAAAGCACCGAAAGTAATGCTGTTTTTCTTGGGAAAGTGATTTGACCCACCGAATACCGATGCTTGAAGGTGTTAGGCTAGGGCATGTATTTTCTTTTAACAAAACAATCCCTTTCACGTTTGATTCTTTTTAAGCTTTCTAAGTTTCATTGTTTATAAGTCAGTTTATCAACAAGCATTTTCCTCGTGGGAATCAATATTTTTTAAAAGCAATTTCACTGCTTTCTTTTGCATTCTCAATTGTTAATGTAGAAAAGCGTAATCTTTCTTGAGAACTTTATTTTATTATCTAATAACTACCCAACAAGAAACTGTAGAAATAATTGACTTTGATTCAAAATTGATGTAAGAAAGTGGTCTTTTTTAGATGCTTTATAATTTTTTTTTTACCCTTGTGCTATAAGTAAGTGAAGAGATATAATAAGCCTCCCAGAAAGTAGGGGGGTTTAAGCCTGAGGATCGAACCTATACCCTCCCATTTTTTAGAATGTAAAAATACTCTAATGATCACCACAAGTTCATTAGTTAAACTAATAGACCAAAGCATTGCTAGTATCTAACTTCTTCTTTTTTTTTCTTTTTTTTTTTCTTCAAAAACCTATATAATAATAATAATAATAATAATAATAATAGAACAATTTCGCTGGTTGGTAGTGAGAAGAGAGAAAGATGAGGGGAGGGGGTTTATATTAACAAGATTTCTAGCACCATTAATTTCAAACCAAAATGAGAAATACTTATATTTCTAGAAACATTGTCCTACTCCTTCCATCTTTCTTATAATTATTGTCATAAATATCGTTATGAAGTGGTATGAGACAAGGCTACCAATTGCTTAGACTAGCAAAACTCAAAATGTTTCTAACCCACTCTTTCTACGTACGGTTAAATGCTAATGCACAATTTAAGCACAAAGAGTGCCAAAATCAAGTAAAAGTCTTAACAAACCTCGCCCACTTTAACTTACCATTTAAACCTCTCTTCTCATTACCCACTCAAATTCATTCATACCAACTTTACAACTGCCTCCAGGCTTGTCATACTATAAACCAATTAATCAAGACCAAAGCTGAAGGAAACAAAAGATGGCAAATAAGGCGATTCATTGCTTCTTCTTAACTCATTTCCTACTGCAAATAGCACACACATATGCAAGAGTTCCGGCGATTATAGTGTTTGGAGACTCTACTGTGGATTCAGGGAACAATAACCAAATGTCTACACTCCTAAAGAGCAATTTTCAGCCTTACGGTAGAGATTTCTTTGGTGGTCAGCCCACAGGAAGGTTTTCCAATGGTCGACTTCCAACAGACTTCATTTCTGAAGCTTTTGGGATCAAGCCAGTAATACCTGCATATTTGGATCCTTCATATGATATCAGAGAATTTGCTACTGGAGTTTGCTTTGCTTCTGCTGGAACTGGTTATGATAATGCTACTTCTGATGTGCTAGTAAGTCACACTTTGACCTTGGAAAAAGGAAAGAGCAGTGTTTATTACTCACTTGTGTGTATCCACACAAGTGTGTGATAACACTAAAATCGTGAGTCTAAATCATGATTTCGAAATTGAAAATGTGAGTTTAACTCACAATTTTAGTGTTATTTAATACTTGCGTGCATACATACTAATGTGTAATAAGTTTTACCCTAAAGAAAAATATAGACAACTAAAACTTTAGTTGCAGTCTTATTTTCAAAATAAATTCAGTTACCATTTCAAGTTCTCATCATTATGATTAAGTTTCTTAATGGTTTTCTACCAGTTTTGGAAATATAGACTGCTAAAATAGAATATGGTGTATTCAGTTACATGGTTAAAATTACTAGATCAAGTTTCATAATGAGAAATTTGTGGTTAGCTATAGGCTTATTCTCTTTATTACTTGCAGTCTGTAATGCCTCTATGGAAGGAATTGGAGTACTACAAGGAATACCAGCAGGAACTGAGAGGATATCTTGGCAATGAGATTGCTAACGAGGTTCTGGGTGAAGCACTCTACCTGTTAAGCATTGGAACCAATGATTTCCTAGAGAACTACTATATACTTCCAAAAAGATCATTAGAGTTTTCCATCGAGGGGTACCAGAATTTTCTACTAGGTATTTGTGGAAATTTCATCACAGAGCTCTACAATCTTGGAGCTCGGAAGCTATCCATAACTGGGCTTCCTCCAATGGGGTGTTTACCATTGGAAAGAACCACAAATATCATGTTAGGGGGTGCCTGTATAGAGGAATACAATAATGTGGCCAAAGATTTCAATGAAAAGTTGAAGGGAATGATTGCAAATCTGAACAAGCAGCTTGCTGGAATCCGACTAGTGCTTTCAAACCCTTACGATATTCTCTTAGAAATGGTTCAGAATCCAGAATTTTTTGGTAAGCCTTTTGTTATTCTTGCAATCACAACTGGTTTGACATTGCATGATGTGAATGACATATAGGTCCAATAATATATATCATCTCATCAATTACCATAAACGGTACAAATGACTAGTCTAGTAATGTAATCGGTTTTGATGATCCAATATGGTAGAACAAATATCTGGCATCAAGCGATCACATGGCCAGTGGTGTTATTAAATCCTTACCAAGTAAGGGAACAAATGTAACTATTTTTTGATAATTAAACATTTAATTTTTACAAAAAGGGGAACACGTGTAATTTTTTGTGGAGGTGTAGGTAGTCTAAATGGATGAAATTGCTCCTCGTAGTTACAAGCCAATTGATCGATCTACATGTCACTTGGTTTAACTAGAGATAATATACAATTGTAGATATCAAAGCACATGTGTGCGTTCTTTCTTTTGCTTTATTTATTTGGGTTTGGGGTGGCAAATATTTTGTATTAATTTTCCCATGCATCACAGCCAGCTCTTTAATTAGATATTCTTCCATTCAGTTATTCAATTGTAGTTTCTGAGCTTTCTACCAAACTAGATTCTTCTTTTTTTGATCAGTGACTTTCTGCCAAAATAGATAACAAAGTATATATGAACAGGGACTATCAAACCATGCATTCAAATCTAGCAATGGCAGCAAAACTTTCCATATTGTTGTTTAAATGTTGATTTTTACTTGGTGTCTTGTTTTCAATGTATCTGCTGCAAGAGCTTAATTTTGCTGGTATAGACTTTATATGGTTTTACATTGTCAACTTCTCTCTCTCATAGTGGAGTGAGGGGGCAGGCGCCCTTGTCTATGTCAAATTCCTAATCACATCACTTGTATTTTGAGTTGCAAGACCAAAATTATAAGTTGATTCCTCATTGCAGGATTTGAAGAGGCAGCAAAGGCATGTTGTGGAACTGGAAGGTTCGAGATGAGTTACATGTGTGATAAGATAAATCCATTCACATGTTCAGATGCAAATAAATACGTATTTTGGGATTCCTTCCACCCCACGGAGAAAACAAATGGTATCATTGCTTATCATGTGGTGAAAAATAGTCTAGCTGAGTTTCTATGGTGACTAGAGTTATATAATGCACCATGTGCAATTACAACAGAATTAATCTATTCATTCACAATGCTGCTCTTTCTCTCTCTTTTTTTTTTTTTTTTTTTTTTTGAACGAAAGATAGAGAAATGTTGCTGTTCTCAATTGTAGTTTTTATTGATAACAACTCCATAAGAAATGGAAAAAAAATAAAAATAAAAATAAAAAATAAATAAAATTTCAAACAGACTTAATACTGAAATTTTCTTTACCAACTGAGATTCTCCCCAAACTTCACTAGGAATATACATATATATATATATATATATATATGTATGTATGTATGTATGTATATATATGTATGTATACAGGCAGATGGAAGGGATGCCACTAAAAGCTGAGATAAGGTGTAACAAGCAAATGGATTGAATCCCTTGAGATATGTAATGGGAAAGGTTTCACTTTTAGGAGATAGTACTTTGTAACCACTTGCAAACCTCTCAATCAAAATAAATTCGTTGGGGAAAAGTCTAGCCTATGTACAAAACATGAGGCATTTCTCATCCCTGATGAGAAAAGACCTTTAAGAAAAGCAGACATTCTTATGTTACACAAGCATTTTTTTTTCCCATTAATTTCCATCATTGATATGGACATAGGATATGGAAAAATACAACAATAACTACTTAGATTATCATTTTAGTGCCACGGAGTAACTACAATAGAAGCTAACTCCAAAGCCAGTCACAAACTCAAACGTACAAATACTCACCATTTAACTTGGTACAACATGAATCAGCCAAAAACTATATTAAAAAAATAAAACTTCATGAAGAGAATATTCTGTAGGAATAACAAAGATAGGCTCCTTAGCCTTGATTGCACAGCTTACTTCGGCTCTTTGGGAAAATGCAATTTGATCAATGAAGGGAGTTCAGCTAGCTCAACCTGATGCTTGCCTAAGAGAATACTCCTCAGCTTTTCATCACAGTTGACCAAATTTTTGTTTTTTGGATCCTTAACAATTAAAGACACACCCAAAATTTCATGTCAGGGTAAGGAAGTACATATATATCCATTAAGATAAACATAAATCTAGCAAACCAGAATCAGTGCAATAATATAAAGGCCAAGAAAACTTTAATATATACTCTTTCATATTGCTTCTTCAGTCACCCCTGATCCTGATATAACCAATTTAAGTACTTGGGATTGAGATCATTATAATATATAGAAACAACCCCCTGTTTGCAATGGCAATCACCACCTATTATAACTGAGATGAACTTGAAATGTACGCGCACGCGCGCACACATGCACACACATACACACACACACACACACACACACACATATATATATATAGAGAATGGCAATCACCACCTATTATAACTGAGATGAGAAATGTACGCGCACGAGACGAGAGAGAGAGAGAGAGAGAGACGCATGAACTGCCAATATTTTGATAAAAGAGTTGGTCCAGGATCATACAAATCTGTCACTTGTTCAAAAAAATCTTTCGTCTTTTCAACAAAGTCTTTTGGTTCTTCTTAGATTAATATCACCAATTGTAAAACATTAAATTAATTTCTAATCATAAACAATATAAAGAATTACCCTTACTAACTAAAATTCCAATGCCAAAAATGAGTTGATATGTGAATATCCCTTACTTCAGATTGAAGCTTTAAGGGGAAAAAATTGATCAGATTTTTTCATTCTTTTTTAAAGGAGAGTTAAAGAACCTGGAGATTGTTGGTCTTGATGTAGGACCAAACCCGCATAAAACAGCCCAGACGAGAAATCTGAGACTGACCCACAAACTCTCTGAGTGTTGAAGGAAGATTTATGAGGTCAATCAAGTTGGCAAGCTTCTTTGGATTATCAGTAATGGCCTTCTTCATGTGCTGTGGCAGCATTGCTATCAGTCTTCACTCTGGTTGGGACCTACAACTCACAAAATAACAAATTGTTACCTGAATATTTGAGGACAACTAATTCATTCTCTAGTCAATCTTAAGTTAAATAAAACTTTGGTAAAAAATTTCGAGATGAAACATAAATTTCCTTTTCCCATTTGAAACTACTACACTTATGCAGGAAAGGCATTTGATGTGCATATGCCCAAGCAACCAAATTTATGAATTAACACGAGTCACTTGGTCAAACACAAATGCGCCACTCTTCTAAGTTTTCTCAAATTATATCTGATATTGTCATTAAAATTTCATCTTAGTATTTTATCAGGGGTTAATGCTATGCACTGTGAGCTAGGTTCAAAAGCAAAACAAAATACACAACAAGATACAACCCCAAGCCTCTCAAAGCTGTGATTTTGCTGCCAGGGTGCAATTCACTTATAAATACTGTTGCACCCCTTGCATCATAATATGAATCAGCTATATATCCCATCCAAAAAAACAGAAAAACTCTAACACTAAGATTAACACGCAAACCTGTCTCTATATCATTTTAAGCCAATACACATGGCATATCAAATGCGAAATACCTTCACCAACTAGATTGTGTCGCATACATGCAACACTGCAAGTTGGCTTCAACATTAAATCAGGGGGGTCAACTTATTCACTAGCCTTAAGCTTCCAATTCTAAGATACACATATTCCCTAAGCCTTTCCCATGACCCAGTGCAGCAAGTGTCTTAATTTTAGCACTAAAAAGGCTAGCAAGACATAATTTTCAGTTTGATCACCAAGAAACCAGCACAAAGGAAGTAAAATAAGGAAAACCAACTTCACTAATCCTTGTTCAGTTATGTGACTTAGATTCATACATCTTTTTCCTTTCTGGGGAACCAAAATGATTCTCTGGGAACTTTAATCAAACACCTGGGATACAAAAAATCATCCAACCCCTACTTCATTTACCGCTTAGAAAGCTTAAAAAAACCATAAAAGGGCAACTGGGTTTTGATCATAAGGATCATAGTACAAAGCTAGTGAAAGTGAAAAGCTCACCTAAAATGGAGAGACTTTAGCGGCAACTGAGGTTAATAGTTGCAGTTGGCGATGTTTTAAGAGTTCGAATAGTTTTTGATGAATCAAAACAAAGCAAACTTGACTGACTTCAGACTTCAGAGGCAATGGGTACACGTGGGATTCAATTTTATTTTATATTTAAAAAAAAAAAAAAAAAATCTGGGAATTTTGGGCCTTTCTGAGCCCGTGCCTTTGAGCCCATATCTTCGACATTTCGTAAGCCCAAGTTGTTGGACCACTCCCTAGGCTGGGCTGGGCTAAAGACCTAGCCCATATCTTGCCGATGACAGGTTTAATAACTTGGGGAATAACCGAATATATGACAAGATTTATTTTTTATTGCTATTTTTATTTATTTATTAGTTCATAAAATAATCATATTTATAATCATACAAGCAATTATGTTGGAACTCTTTGATGCCATAAGGTTTGAAGGCAGGAACTTTATTGAAAAGCTTAATTGTTTCGTCCGTATCTTTTTGGACATTAAGGGAGGCATTGACACCCAATTTTGCAACTAGGTAATCAATCAAGGGTCAATTTGTCATTTTATAATCCAAGAGTTTAAAAAAAAAAAAAAAAAAAAAAAATTAAGCCATTCGATGAACATGAGCTCCACTCCAAAATATAATTAAGTTTACGACAATTAAAACGACATGTCAAGTTCAATGAACAAACCATCTTATCAAAAGATCAAGCCACATTAAATTTCAATGGTTAATATGCATTTTTCCACAAATATGGCATACACAATGTGATTATCACATTACTCTGATTAGTCCCTAATTGGATTTATTTGAATTAATTACATGTCAAAATCTCATTGGTTTGATTTTATGATATGATTTAATTAATAATAATTAGAAATTCTATAAGATAAATCACAAATTTTTTTTCTTCCCTGAAGAAAGAGGTAAAATTGAGGATTATAAATTTAAAATCCTTAAGAAAATGTTTTGATTATCAAATGACTTAAAAATAGCTTTTAATCTCATAATTATAAACAAATCATAAAATCAAGCAAAACTCGCTAAAATTACCAAAACGTGCAGTGCACAGACCTCCAACTAGTAATTTTTCTAAAAATTTGTTTGCGACAAACTTAAAATAACAGTTTCTCTGCCGTAGGAAGGTTGGGTTTTCAGCCTTCTCTGGTTAGTAGAATAGCAGTCCCTTTTCAGAGGTGTTTTGGTTTCCTTAGGGTAACAAGGTTACTCTAAGGCTAGTAGGGTTTTTTTTTTTCTCGGGGGTTTTTTTTTTTTGGGAAACACTTAATCTACCTCTGATGGAAGATCTCACAAAACAATGGGATGGTTTGTCTATCTCGCACAGGGAAGGCCCCAAGTTTAGACTACACAATGACATGGCCAATTCAGTTTTCATCATAGCTGCAAAGTTCCTTACAAAGCGAGCTTTGAACATTGACGCCATTGCAACCACCTTTACCCCCCTGTGGCGATCCAAAAATGGCTTTAAAATTAAGCACCTTGGGAACCACGTGGTCTTATTCACTTTCGATAACAAAACCGAAGTGGACAATATACTTGCAAATGAACCATGGAGCTTTGACAAACACCTTATGGTGTTACGTAGATACGATGGAGTTAGTGATGTGCAACTAATGGACTTCAATCTCACCCCTTTCTGGATTCAAGTGCATGGAATACCAATAAAGTTCATGAATCCAACTGTGGTAGAGGGGTTATGCGAGACAGCAGGTGTAGTACAGAATCAATCCAACTCGAAGACAGAGAAGTGTGGTGGATTTATGCGTGTCAGGGTGTTGGTAGACATCTCACAGCCCTTGTGCCGGGGAAGGGTGATAACTCTTGACGATGATAAGGAGATGTGGGTCTCGTTCAAGTACGAACGTCTTCCTAACATTTGTTATTGGTGTGGTTGCCTCACACACAATGATAGAGATTGTGAGCGATGGATAGAGAGTGACGGCACACTTGAAGAATCAAACAGGGAGTTCGGACCATGGATAAGGGCCTCGCCAATGACTGGAAGTCGAAAATCTGTGGTGTCTGTACCGGGATTTTATGCAACGAAGAAAGCCACTTTACATGCACAGAGGAAGACCGGTGAGCCATGGAGGGCAGCGGCCACAGAATCCTCAAACACGGTCAACCTCAATATGGCAAGCGACAATCACGGAATTTCTCCAACCGTTACAAACACTGAAGATACTTTCCTTTCAGGTACACATAACGTTGTTCGCCCCCATTTAAGCCCGTGTTTAGTGCATTCATTAATACCTGAGGACTCTTTTGAAAAACACATTGAAGACATTGACCGCGATCTCAGGAAATTTGATCTGCCCACACCAAACGTTGCCAACACACACTTACCGGATACACTTAAGCCCCTTATACCTGATACACGTAGCCCAAATACTCCCCATAACCCACATCATGCTCCTAAACGGCCCACCAATTTAACACCTGAGGATCACAAACCACATCAGACCTTCGACCAGCCCAACCCAAACACATTAACCACACCATATGGACACAACCCGCAGCAGACATCTAACCTGCCCATACCAAACACCTTAACCACAAAAGATGACCACGACCTGAACCCATCCGTCCCAGACAATCCTAACCTGACCCCGACTTCATCAAATACCACAAATAGACCAACCTGGAAACGTATGCCTAGGGCTGAGGTAGAACAGAAGCCGTGCCAGCTTGCTTCATGTGGCACAAAAAGGACCCTACCTGATTATAAACACCAATCTGAGTTACCAAAGAGGAGAGCCGTGGTTTCACAGGTTGATGAAGTTGAATTACAGATATTGGCAGAGGCTGGTCCCCAGCCCTGCCAGGAGCAATGAGTCTTTTAGTATGGAACTGTCGTGGGCTTGGGAACCTACGTACAGAAGATCAGCTTGCAGATTGGGTGTGGGCAAAAGATCCCTCTGTCGTGTTTTTAGCCGAGACATGGACAGACAAAGCTAGGCTAAAACAAGTTCAACGTAGGATTCAATTCAAAAATTTATTTGAAGTTCCCCGGTTTAATAAAGGAGGCGGGTTAGCAATTTTTTGGAAAGAAGGTTTTCCCTTGGAAATTGAAACTTTCTCCAAGAACCACATTGACACTACTATTAACAAAAATTCTGAAAAAGAGTGGAGATTTACTGGATTCTATGGGGAACCTGATACACATAAGAGACATGAGGCTTGGGCAAAATTGAGGACTCTGAAAACTAGGGGATCAGCCCCTTGGTTGTGCGCCAGAGACTTTAATGAGATTACAAGTCTAGCTGAAAAACAGGGAGGTCGACCAAGACCCCATCACCAAATGCAATTGTTTCGTGACGCTCTTGATGAATGTAGCTTTATGGATTTAAAATTTGTTGGCTTTCCTTTTACATGGCACAAACACTATGCAGAGTTTACAGTTTGGGAGAGACTTGACCGTGCCTTGGCCACAAACGAATGGTTCTCAATGTTCCCGGGTACAAAAGTGTTGCATTTAGATGGAACGGCTTCTGATCATAAGGCACTGTGTATTTCACCTGAAGGTATGGATTGTAGCTTCCAAAAACCTTTCAGGTTCGAGCATATGTGGATGACTGATAAGGGGTGTAGTGAGACCATTGAGGCTGTTTGGAGTGACAATTCTCCTGAGCCATGGGACACAAAAGTGTTAACAAAGATAGATAGATGTGGGCAGGAGTTGACCCGTTGGAGTAGGAAGAGTTTTGGCTGTGTTCGAAAAGAATTGGAGAAAAAAAAGAAGTAATTGAAGGAAGCAGAACAGTGGGCCGTTCGGACTGGGGATTCTAGGCGCATGAAATGGTTGGAGGGTGAGGTGAATATTCTCCTTGATAAAGAAGCAAAAATGTGGAGACAAAGATCAAAGGTTTTGTGGCTCAAGGATGGAGATCGAAATACTAGATTTTTCCATAGCAAAGCCTCACAGCGAAGAAGAAGAAATTATATTACACAATTGCATGATGCTTCAGGTAGATGGTGCACTCAGCAAGCTCAAGTAAATGCCACTATTGTGGATTTCTATCAAAACCTCTTCACCTCAGCAAATCCTAGCAATTTTGAGGAGGTGGTTGACTTGATTCCTCAAGTGGTGACAAATGAGATGAATGAAAAGCTGGTGGCAGAATTCACAATTGAAGAAGTGGAAGTTGCTTTGAAACAAATGGCCCCTCTGAAAGCACCTGGCCCGGATGGTATGCCCCCTCTATTTTACCAGAATTATTGGTCTTTGCTTGGTTCTGATGTGTCACATTCCATCCTGCATTTTTTAAATTCGGGTGTTTTACCTCCTGCACTTTGCCACTCTTTTATTACTTTGATCCCTAAGGTGAAGGACCCGAAATTTGTGTCTGAGTTTAGACCTATAAGCTTGAGTAACGTGTTATATAGAATTTTTGCTAAAGTTCTAACAAACCGTTTGCAAGATGTTTTGCCTCAGATTATCTCAGAGCACCAAAGTGCCTTTATGTCTGAACGGTTGATATCTGATAATATTCTTGTGGCCTTTGAAACATTGCACTACATGAGGAACCATACCAAGGGGAAGTCGGGCTTTATGGCTTTGAAGCTCGACATGAGCAAAGCTTATGATAGGGTAGAGTGGGCTTATATGGAGAAAGTTCTGGTGCAGTTGGGTTTCCATGATAAGTGGGTGAAACTCATGATGGCGTGCATCACCACAGCCTCATATTCTGTATTAATCAATGGAGAACCCCATGGTCACATCACTCCAACTAGAGGACTAAGGCAAGGCGATCCACTGTCTCCCTACCTTTTCCTCATGTGTACGGAGGGTTTACATGGGTTGATTCGAAATGCAGCCAATAATGGAGAGATTAGAGGAGTCTCACTTTGTCGTAATGGGCCTAAGCTAACACACCTCCTGTTTGCTGATGATAGCCTCGTCTTCTGCAGGGCAAAAATTGAGGAATGCCAAAGTTTACTTAATATTTTGGCCAGTTATGAAAGAGCAACAGGGCAGCAGATAAATAGAGCAAAGACCACCCTCTTCTTTAGTAAGTCAACCTCAGATGAAACCCAATTGGCCATAAAGGAGATGCTTGGGGTTCCGGTGGTTCAACAGTATGAAAAATACCTGGGCCTCCCTTCTCTTGTTGGCCGTAATAAGAAGGAGAGCTTCACATACATCAAACAGAGGGTTTGGAAAAAAATTCAAGGATGGGAAGCTAAACTCCTTAGCCAAGCGGGGAGAGAGATTTTAATTAAGGCTGTGGCACAAGCCCTCCCATCCTATACCATGGCTTGCTTTAAGCTCCCATCAACACTTTGCCATGAGATTGAGATGATGATATGCAGATTTTTTTGGGGTCAAAGAGGGGATAATCGGAAGGTTCATTGGGTTAGGTGGCAAGATTTGTGTAAGCCTAAAACTCAAGGTGGTATGGGTTTTAAGAGTCTCTCCCTTTTTAACGATGCACTCTTGGCAAAGCACACTTGGAGGCTGCTTCATGACAAAACCTCCTTATTCTATCGTGTTTTTAAAGCAAAATTCTTCCCCACAACATCAGTGATGGAGGCCAAAATACCTGCTAATGCTTTGTACGCATGGCGGAGTATTATGAGGGGAAGAGATGTAATTAAAAAGGGGAGTAGGTGGAGAATTGGGTCTGGGAACTCAGTACACATTTGGGGGGAAAATTGGCTGCCTTGCAAAGCAAATCCGAAGCTGCTGTCACCAAGGATTGAAGACAGTGACAAAGTTCTGGTCAGTGACTTGATCGACCACGGGCAGAAAATATGGAGGGAGGAGGTCTTAGAACAAATGTTCTATCCTTTTGAAGCAAGTATAATAAAAAATATTCCCCTATGCAGGACAATTTAGGAAGATGTATTGATTTGGCCCTTCAACCCGGATGGTGTTTACTCTGTAAAATCCGGATACAAATTTCTGCATGAGGAACAACTGGGCAAGCAGCCTGGTCCGTCTGAGAACATCACCTTAAAGCCTTTATGGAAGAAGATTTGGGGTCTCAATGTCCCAAATAAAGTGAAACATCTGACCTGGAGAGCTTGCAAGGAATCATTACCTACAAAAGCGAATCTGGTTCGCCGTAAGATCACTGCCACAGCCACCTGTGATCGTTGTAAATTGCACCATGAAGACGCCGTGCATGCCTTGCTGCACTGCCCAGAACTGACGCCCCTGTGGTGCAAACGGCCAAAGTGGAACCATGGCACGCTCTCTGCGTGCTCCTCTTTTATTGACGTGTTTGACTTTATTTTTGCAGGAAACAGAGAATCGGAGCTGTTTGCAACTGTTATTTGGACATTGTGGAATAGGCGAAACAACCTTCGACTCGGCAAACCAGCCTTACCACTAGACAAAGTGTTGGAGTTTGCCCAGGAACGCATAGAGGGGTCTGAAACTACCAATGTGCCATCTTCGAAGCCCCATGAACGAGAAACAACCCATTGGACTGCACCTGAAACTAACGGCTTCAAGATCAATTTTGACGGCACGACATTTGCTGAAAGAGATCAGGCAGGGGTAGGCGTGGTGATCCGGAATGATGCCGGGCTGGTTATGGCATCCTTGACTCAACAAATACCTCTGCCAGTATCAGTCATCGAGGTGGAGGCGCTGGCGGCAAGAAGAGCTTTAGAACTTGCTTTGGAGCTTGGTTTCGACGATATAACATTGGAAGGAGACTCCGAACTCCTTATAAAGAATCTGAAGAGTGGTAGCAGCCAACTGACTCACTACGGAAACATTGCTGCTGATATTCTATTCCTACTGTCTCAATTCTCTAGAGCGACATTATCTTTTGTTAAGAGACATTGTAACAAATTAGCACATTCACTTGCAAGGAGAGCATTTATAACTCCTAATATGTCCGTCTGGATGGAAGAAGTACCACCAGACCTTGCATCTGTATTTTTGGCTGACTTTAAGAGCCTACCTTAATGAAGTTTCACAGTTTTGATTCTCAAAAAAAAAAACTAGTAATTTTTCTTAATAAATATTAAATATGGTATGCGTATAATGCACCAAGCATACAGATGGATATAACTTTTTTTTTTTTTCTTTTTTTTTTGAGAATCTACAGATGGTGATGGATATAACTTGGCCTCTTTCAAGTTTCAAGAAAAATATGTTTCAAAAAACACATTTTAACAGGTTAAGGACTACATGTTTCAAAGATAAAGTATTTTATAATTTTAGTTTATTAACAAATTCACTTTGTATTTGTGCAATCAATTGAAGAATAACACACAAGTTATTTTGAATTTTAACGTGAGTACATAAAATACGCTTAATTACCAACTATGGTTTACAATAAGCAAACCAATGAGTACATAATTTACACTTAATTACTAACTAGCATGTAACCTACGCTTACACATGGAAATATTAAACAATAGTAAAAAAAAAAAAAAAAAATTGTTATTATTAATGTTAATATTTTTATAGTAAATGTGACTACATTGTATTGTGAAGATTGACAAATACTACCATTGATGAGACGTAATTTCACATTTGCAGCATTAGATTTTGCAAAACGATCCTTGGCCGTTCTAAATACGTAAAGCAAAACATTGTTTTGTTAAGCATTTGTATTAGAGAGTTAAAAATTTCGGGATCAAAGATCAATGCCATCATTTTCTTAATCACATGAAAAATAATTTATCGTGCTCTTAACCACATTATCTGTATCAAATATATGAAGTGGAGGGAAATCCTGGCTACAACCCTTCAACAGAAATGAAGAATCAATTTGATGATGATTTTGATCATTTAGTTAAAAAACCGAAGGCCCCTTTCCATTATTTACACTATTATCAATTTTGTCACCCATATACTTAATGCAAAGGATAAAGTTTAGCTACAAAATTGATTATAACCTTAGGTTACAACCTTACTCAATATATTTTTATTGGAGGTGAATTTTGAAAATTTCACCATTAGATTACATCTTCTTCTTATATCCTCCATACTTGCAAAATTTTTAGAAAATTAAACATCAATTGCTATGCCATCAATAAATTATTTAAATTACTAGTTTTTATATTTTAAAATTATGTATAAAATATAAGCTTATAGATTTTATAATATATTGTAAGGACATAGAAATCAAACAGTCCAAGCCCACTTAGAATAGTGAGGATTGTGCAGCTCAACTAGGCCCAAATCAATAGATATTTATAAGAGAGTGGGTTCAACAAAAAAGAGGGCTTAGCCAAAGGACAAAAATAGGGGAAGAAAGACTACAGAACACAAACTATGTATTTATATGGCTTGTTACAAGCTTGCCCGAGGAGGCAAGTGATACACAGAATGATATACTATTCATGCTATTCTCTCAATGTTCTTGTTCTAACTCCTCTCTTTTCGATATCTGTTATGTTGGATCCTTTTCATCTGGAAGTTCTCTTCCCTTATACACTTCTTAGCACTTCAAATCTTGAACCCTTATCTCCACCTACCCAAATTCTAATCATGACACCTGCCCTCTTAAGCTTCTGATGGAAGTGGTAGAATGAGCTGTTTAGCTGTGAAATCCACTGTTTAAGTCACTTCCTCATCAATGCAGCTGATAAAACTGTTGCCAATCATTTAATGTGGAGGCAGTAAACTACTTCTCACTGGAAACTTCTCCTACCCCCTATGATTCTCTCTCCACACCCTATCCTTCCCAATTGGAGCTCCCAAAAGTCTTTTGTTTCTTCTCCTCTCCTCGGGTGGATTCCCTCTTCGAGCTTATGATGCCTCCAGAGCCGGCTGAATGCTAGAGAAAAAATGCGGTCGCCTAAGGCCCTAAGTAAAAAAAAGGCCCCCAAATTTTAACCAATAGGGTTATTTATAATTAATAAATAAAATAATATTTTTTAACAGATGAAAAACAAATAAAAAAGAGAGAAAAATGCAACGTCCACAATATTTTTCACAACAGTTTTACAACTAATGTTAAGTAGTAGGTTGTTATTGATGGCAAAAAAATAATTATAGTGATATTTTCAAATAGAAAACAAAAAGCAACTTAAAACCTAGGATATGTTGTAAAAAATATTATGAATGTTGCACTTCTTTAAAAAAAAAAAAAAAAGAATAATAATAAGAGTTGAGTTAGCAAACTTTTACTAGTTCTCGTCTAAATCTACTACTAACACCGCTTTTTTACTTACCACTATCAATCCACCACATCAACAAGTATGAAAAATTTTGTCAAACTTTTTCTGTTTATAAAATTTCTAAAAAAAAAAAAAAAAAAAAAATCTACGTAGTTCATATTAATTAGTAGTAATTTTTCATCTAATACAAGATAATCAATTTTTTTCTTAGGCCCCCAAATGCATCAAGCCACCCCTGGATGCCTCAATAGTAATACTAACAACTCAACGATCCCTTCCTCGGTCCTCGGGCCCCTACATATATAATATAAGATTGACATAAAATTTGACATGTGTATTAAAAATGTAAAGAACATGCAATTCAACGGTTAGATTTTCAAAATATGTAATAATATTTATTTTATTGAGTAAGGTTGTATCCTTAGGTTACAACAAATTTTGTAACTAAATTTTGCCCTAGTACAAATATTGCATTATATTTATAAGGTTATGCTAATTAGTGCTTTTAAGGTAATTGTTAACAATCTATTTTAGGAAAATCTTGACACTACTTATATGAAAAATGAAAAAAAATTATCAAAATATTAATTACTTATTTTTCTTTTTTCATAAAATTTTCGTTAAATAAATTATTAACTATTACCTTAATAACATCAGTATTTTTCATATTTATAGTGGAAATGCAAAAGTCCTAGGTAATTGAAAAAAAGTACGAACTGTTTTTGCACATTCCAACAAAGACAAATTAACTACTCCTTACAAACAGCATAATGAAAGCCCTGACATGACAGCCCTTTCCTCACGTTTGTTTTGGCCTGTGAAAATTTCATTGTTCAATAAATCTTCCTGCTAGAATTATCAATATTGAGTGACAAATAAATAATGTAAACAATAATGTCTAAGCTGAATGTTAAACATTTTAGAAATAACTAACAAAATGAAAGTTACTTTAGGATTTAAAAATATGTAGTATTTCAATATAACAAAAACCAAAATTAATCTTGGATTTATTTGGCAATCTCACAGATCCCTTTCGTTTTTTAATTACAATTTCTTTGGTGACTATCAATTGCATGGAAATAGCATTGTCAAATTAAGGAACAACAATCTCACAATAAATTTCTTTTGTAAAAAATCTAGCACATTTCCAATAGATCTTAGACAGACCATGTAATGCACTGTTGCGGAAAATCATACACTGAGTTAGGACAGAAATTTATTTATTTTTACTATTAATGCTGAACATGAGCCACGAATCAGCCTAGGACCGAGTTACATCTTACATGACTCTGCCCAAATTCAAATCAAGACATTTCATTGAATATATTCTTAGCCAAAAATAATTCAAACAAATTTATTGCCCACTACTAATTATTCATGAAATCACAATAGAATTCTTGCAATGCAAATCACAAAACCAATATCAGACCAAGGTATTTCCCTTTTCTATCCATCAATCCATGTTATAATTTTTCAACGTCAATTCCCTTTCTGTCTAAATAAAATATATATATATATATATATATATATATAGGGCAAGACTTAGAAACAGTATTTAGGTATTATTCCTTAAATTCCCCTTTTAAGATTCTACCATGTGGATATTTTTACATGAGATGGAAGTGTATTTTTTAGTTAAATAACCACATAGCTGAATCTTAAAATGAGAATTTAAGAAATAGTATCTAAGGTACTGTACCTAGGTTTTGTCCATATACCATAATATATTTTATGCTTTTTTTTTTTACAACTTAATAAGATGTTAAATAATAATTGGTGAGTAAAAAATAAGGATAATAGTAAGTCCATATGCTAACTAATTGTAACTTGCCAGCTTATCAAATTGTGAAAAAAAAAATTGTGCCACTAATATTACAATTCCTTAAATATTTGATTTTAGTAAAAAAAAAATTATTGATTAGAGGTAACTTAGGCAGAAATTTTTTATGAAGGAGAGAGCAGATAGTTGCTTGGTCAAGGTTGCAGCAATATTTAGGACTTCATGGAAATGAAGGAATAGTAATCAATGAAGGCATTTCATGTTCATCAAAAAATGAAGGCATTTCACAAGGCAGCTCAAACTTGATCAATATCCTAGAAAACATGGTTGAAACAAAAGGAAGCATCTTATTCCTTCATGCTTGGTGAACTGCCAAAACGGCAAAACCTATTATCCTAGTTCAAACAATCTATTCAATTCATCCTTACTAATTTCTTGTAATAGACATTTATTGGTAATTTGGTATATGACTTTATAGTTCATGCAACTGATTGAATAGAAATTTTTGTACTCATAATGGTTTGCAAGTTTTTCTACATGCTCCAGGAAAACCATAAAAGCCTATGATAAATCCAGTACTGGATTTCAGGTCTCAGGATATGATTTAAAAAAATGATATGAGCTAGAGGTAATATGAGATATAATGTAATAAAAAATTTAAATAACAAAAACAAAAACACTTATTGCCGAATACTATAATTGGCATGCTCATCAGCAGAATTCTGCTGCGGAGAAATTCAACAGTTAAACAGTTAGTAGATGTCAAGAAGCAACCATAATCTGCTCCCTCTAAACATTCATACCAGGATTTAGCCACGATAATTATTTCCAAGACAGAGAAAAGAAAATAATAATAATACTAACAACAACAACTATGATGATGATAACAATGATAAAAATTTAAAACCAAATACAGTAATCCAATTTACCACAGAGAGGGAAAGAACAATTAGGTGAAGGCATGTCTCCAATGTGCCCCGATCAATGTAGTGAGACAATACTTTTTGGGGGTGTTAGGTTTGCTAATGTGCCCTTAATGTGATGCATATTACGATGATGTGACATAAAAATTTGTATTTACTTCTAAAATAGACAGTTAAATTTATATTGAAATAGAGAAGCACCATGCCTAATGTCAGACCTCATTAAGGAAGTAGACAGCATATTCATACAGTAATTCCTGTGCATTTCCAATCTTTGTACCAGCAAACCTCAACCCTTCCCACAATTAATGATAAAAATTAACAAACATCGACTTTAACTTCTACTAATTTGCTGCAATTATATACACAAGGCAGCAATAAAGTGTAATAATTTTGCCAAAGACAACAGTATAAATAAATTAATTAACACTATTTACCAACAATCATAATGATCAAACAATTCAAACCAGAAGTTAATTTCCGAGGAAATCCATCCTTAGATTGCCAAAAAATGTACTCCCTCTGTATTAACCCTTTATTCCATTTGAGATCCTGTAAAATATTTTTCATTTAAAAATTCAATCGACACAATTTTAAGAAGCTTCCCAAATTTACCCTTTTAATTTATTTGAAAAGTCATTTACCCTTTTTTATTTGCTTTATTTGAGTTTAAATTATGGGTAGTATTGAATACTCCTACCTTTTTATTAGAAAAACAATGCAAAAGAATGAGAACCTCATAAAAAGTCAAATCATGTAAGCTAAACCAACGTGGTGACAAAGACAAAGAGACATGACAGCTTACACCACCTAAATTAACATAAGCTCGGACAAATGTTTCTGCATCCATATCATCATAATCATCCTTGAGGCTTTTAACAACATTTTGGACAATTTCAGGAATCTAGGACTGAATCCAATCTTTAGAAGGATGAATCCTGCAACAAACAGCTAATCAACTTGGATCCGAAGAGTAAATAATTTACAAGATTAGTGATACCTTACCTGCTACACATTATCAAATTCTGAGCAAAGACACAGAGAGTTACGAAGAAGCTTGGACATAATTTCCTTTGTTTCAAACATGGGGAAGGTGAGGAAATCTTGGTACATGAGGCAATGCACTTGTTTTTTTTTTTTTTTTACAGTTCATAAATCTTGAACTCTTTGATTTCTGCACTTAATAACTCACTTGCACTCACCATTCAGGTTTTAAGTTCATATTTTGTCTTTTCAAAGATGAAAATATGGCTCGTCTTGTAAGGAACTACATCCCACATACTAAACCCCTAATAATTGGACCATGACTCTGTGTGATGCTGGAGGAAAGCAAAGCCACAATATCAACAATTAATTCTAAATTTCTTCACAAACAATTGGAAGTAAATCCACATATATGATTAAAGAGTTAAAAGCAGCTATGTGTTCTCTTAATAAAATCATCATGAAAAGAAATTAATAATGCTAAAAATTATGTTCAAACAAAGGCACGAAAGGCACACACTACTTAATAAAGTTAGATAGCATTAAGTAAGAAATTTGCATTTTAATCCATAAACATAATGTTTCAGAAATCACTGCACAATTGAGAAATCATCCTCAAACAACCTAAACTCTCTAATCTCTATGCATCATCCACCCGTTCATAGATTCATAAACGGGGTACTAATAAAAATTTATATATCTAAGCACCACAAGCCAAAACTTGGTAGACCTCTTCAATTGCTTTGTCCTTCAAGCTTCAAACCTTCATAAAAGTTCCTGATAAAGCTTTCTGATTTTGCATTCACTCCACACAATACCAGGCTCTTAGAATTGAGGGAGGTTTCAACAAAAACATATTGTTCTTCGTCCTCCTCATCATCATCATCATAATCATAATCATCATCAAAATGATCAGTCGTATCTTGCCAATCATCCTCATCATAGTTGTCCATGGTCTCCACACTTTCAACACTGTTTTTCTTAACAGGTGCTCTGTCTTTTTGATTCTCCGTGACATTCCCTAGCAAACTCTTAGGAACGTGCACGCTAGGAAAACTCCTTTGAGTCGGTAGCTCTTGGTCATGATAGTACAAGTGAACATGGTGGTGGTGGTGGTGGCAGCTAGGTTTAGAGGCCAAAAAACGGGGGAGAATATTGCTTTTTGTGGTTTTGATCAAACATTTGGGTCTCCTTAAACAACGTAATTTAGATTTGAACGTAGAAGTGATGACCTTCCATACCTTTTTAGGGTATGGAACTTCTTCTACAGGGGTTAACCAAGCCATCGAATTGCTTTGCTTTGTTTTCTTGTTTGTTCTGAAAAGTGAGACGCACAATAGGTTTTTTTCATCTTTTGTGCGGTGCCCTTTTTCTTATAGCAAACTAGGCCATGACACAAGCAATTCAATATATACTATATACATGGAAAAAATCTGGGAATCCCCATAAATAGGACAAACAAGATTCGAAAAAGAATATATATGTACGAAAATCTCTGCGACTAGTACCACAAAAATATACTATGCAGATATTTTTGGAAAACTTTCGGGAAAGACATTAAAAGCATTGTATTTTTCTTTTCTTTGGGGGCTTTTATTTTTGGTTAGTTTTTCATAGCAAAATTTTCAAAAATCTTACCACCTTCTTCTTCTTTTTTTCTACTTCTTCAGAGTCGTTTCTGATTTCTTCCTTGCTCCTTTAATTTCAATTGCCTTTATTTGTGTTGCGTTTTCGGTTTATTGCATTCAAGTCTTGAGCCTGCATGTGAATGATCAATGATGATACTTTGATCACTGCACTGAAATAGACAGGTACTAAAAAATATTTCATTTCTACAGACAAATCAAAATGAGCATCGAAACGGTATTTGGTGGGGTAAGAACTTTTAAAGTGAACCTCAAGAGCTCTCACTTGCACAATTAATTTGTTGAGATCTGGATATATAATTAGTTTACAACGGGAGAACTAAAAAAAATAAACTAAAAGACCAAATATTGATAAAGAGAACAATCTAAATTTAAGGAACAAGATGCTAAAAGAAAGATCCAAGGTTAAAAGATCTAAGAAACAATGATTTTATCTTGTCATTTTGTACCCTTATTATTATTATTATTGTTGTTGTTGTTGATGATGATGAAATAACATTCTAACTAAAAATTACGATTTTAGATAAAGTATGGATTTATAATATTAAATATTGTTAATAGATTATATGGAATTTGACTGATGAAGATATATATATCAGTGATAATTCTAAAATAGTACACTGGTATTGATTGGTATTGAACTTGATTAACCAAATCAAAATGGTATTGACTCCCTTGTGAAGTGGACATTGGTTTGTGATAGTGACAAACCAATGAAAAACTTTTCGCCTAAGTGTTCGTTTGGGAATAACTTATCTAGTTTTTTACTGAAAACTTTTTGCTGAAAGTATATTAAAAAAGTATACTTGTACCTTTCAAAATTTAGAAAAAGGGAGAAAATGCCCAAAAAAATGAGGTTTTAAAAAATTATACATAAAAATTAAAAGCCAAAAGCTAAAGCCGAAGCTAAACAGACTCAAGTATGAGGTAATTGCACTCTTCCTTAGGTTTTTTTTTGTTATTACACATACTTCCCTTCTGATTTATAATAAGACACTCACCGCCTTTAAAGTGTTGAGTATTTACACTGTCCCTTAAATAACCAAAAAATATATAGCTTTAAAAAACTCCAGAAAAATAAAAAAGGCTTTTTCAAAGTATCTTCAATTTCCTATTACAAAGATAAAAATGACAATTAAAGTAGAAGGTAAAAGAAATTTTATATTTTTTGAATTCTATTTTAGTCATCCAAGAGAGTTCAGTATATTCATGGTCAGATTGAAATGGGTCTTGAGTCTCTTGAATACTTTATTTCTGTTGGGCAGATAAATGGGCCAGTGCATGGGCCTAAAATTGGCTGGGCACGGGCATACAATTAATGGACTCTTGTTTGCAACTCTTAATTATACTTATCACCTCATAATTTTCCACCTAGATCATCCACTACACATACCATTAGCAGATGATCTGATACTGATGAAGTGCAAATGCTTGTAGGTTCAATCCAAATTTCATGGATAGCCCAAAATACCATACACTTTATAGAAAATTCTTAATTATATACATAACAAATATATATAAGACATGCTGATCTCTATAGAAATTTATTATACTAACTTCCATGGTCTTCATACGAAAACAGAGCTATTGAAGGGGCAGCCGATAAATTTATCTATAACAATGGACATTGTTTGGGACCTGGAAAATCAAAATTTGATCTAAACAGTGAAGATTAAATTGCCCATACTTGACAAGGCTCCCGCACCATTGATTTATGGCATGTACTCCACTCAATATTTAACCTGGCCAGTTATCTTGGAAAATACTGGCATTCTTTAATCGTACGGATTTCTAAAATTCTTCAATAGGTCTGGGATATCATAACCTAGCATGTCATCCACAGCTTGTATCATTTTCGGCTTTAACTTCTCAAACTTATCAATATTGTAGCCACTCAAGATCTCCTTGAAGTGCTCAACATTTGGGAAATCTCCCGGAGGTAAATGGAACTCCCTTTGAACCTGGATTGACAGAATTGAAGTATACACAGAATGATAAAAAAAACAAGACAACAAAGTTTTAAGCAGACAGGGCAGAGAGTTGAAACCTTTCCAAATTCATCTAACAAATTATCAATGAGTCTCTGCTGAGTTTTAGCTTTTCCAATCATAGCTGGCATCTCCTTTTTAAGATGACTAATAATGTAAGCATGTATCTTTGCAGCTCGGGCACGTTTCACAAATTCATTAATCTGCCAGATAGAAACACCATAGAGAATCACTTCACAAGCAACTTCAAGGAAAAACAAGAAATTGACCATTGTAAATCAAATAATGAGGTTCCACCTAGGAGACATTTCAGCGCAAAGGAACTTAAACTTTGGCCTACTTTTAGTACATGTGATTTTCTTACCCACAAACGACATAACTACATCTGAAATCATTCAGCAAAATAGGAAATTCCAAAAGAAATGATGCAGTGACTCACCCTACGATCACAGGCTTTCTTTGGAATATCTTTTAGGTCAGAAAGAAGGTCCTCCTGTTCTTTTTCAAAAAGTTCTTTACCAATTGGACCAGTAGCAGATTCATTTACAGGTTTGTCATTGAATGATCTGCCAAAGTGAGGAGAGATGTCAACTACACACAACTCATGAAGTCATGATGGAACTCAGGTTCACAAGGAAAGTGGAAAAAAAAAAAGGGATAAACAACATTTAATGGGTTCATTAATAGTATATTAGATACGAAGTTATGGGAGATAATACCCAAAATGAGAACAAGCATTGGAAATAAACTTGAAGTGATATACATATATCTGGTGCCTGGTGGAATACCAGGAGACTGTAACAGGTAAGTTAGATACCAAATAATAGAGAGCCTACCCAATATAAACACGCATAACCTCAGGAGTGTTTATAACTTTCCCAAGAGACCACATTAATGCTCCATAAACACGCATCAGCTGCAATGTAGGGACATGGGTAAGCAGATTACTACCATCCAATATGCAAATTTAAGGATTCACTTAGCAGCGAAAACTCTTACTTGTTGGGTATCAATTTGATCTGCCTTGTTTAGAACCACTCTAATCTTGTCATCATGACCACGTAAAGATGATATCACTCTCTTGAATTCATCACTGACATCAAGCTTGTGAGGATCGAACAAAAGTAGAATGAGGTCACACTTTGCAGCAAACCATGATGTTACGCCTGTAAAATCATACGCTCTTTGCGTTCGTTGCTTCTCTCCAGACAGAACACCAGGAGTATCCACAAAAGTGATGTGCTCCAGCAGCTTCCAACATAAATTTAAAAAAATAAATAAATAAAGAGTATGTTTCAGTTGCCACAAAATGACAATACAGAGAATCTTCATGGTGATTCAAGAAAAAAATCTCACAGGATGTGGCATTTGAGAACACTCAAATTTTGACAAAAAAGCAGTTCCAAATGTTGTCAGACCACTGAACGGCATGTCAGCTTGAACAGCTATGGTGTTCCCAGGAATACTTCTTTCATCAGGACCAGACTATAAGAGCAAACTTAGCTAGTCAACACCATTGCAAATAAGAATTTGGAAGTAGCAGAAATATATCATGCACATAGAATACTAAAAGAAAAAAAAATGTATGAAAGGTTACCCAGTCACATAGTAATAAGACAGCCATTTCAATACTAAGATAAACTACAAGGACTTGGAACTAATAAGAAATGTTCATACAGTGTCCCTTTTTCCCCTTCTCTTTATAATAGCAGCTTCTTTAGTTATTGTTATATTACCGATTGTCCAAAAAGCTTAAGCTATTGGGATATGATAAATTTAATCATTTAACCACATATTTCTAACACTCCCCCTCATGTGTAAGCCGAAACTACCTTTTAATAGGTGAGGCCCAATACATAGGAATTTAAATGGGAGGTAAAGTGGAGGAGACAAAGTTCGAACTTAGGATATCATCCTTTGATACCATGTTAAATTACCGATTGTACCAAAAGCTTAAGCTATTGAGATACAGTAAATTTAATCATTTAACCACATATTTCTAACAGTTATGATGAGCATAAAAGAGAAAGCAAAATGGAAGGTCAAACTCTAATAAATATCTCCAAGTTCCAGACCTCATAAAAGAAAGGTACTTCAAGAGCAAGATATGCATTCAATACTTTAAAAAAAAAGGGTACAAACTCTTCCCCATTTTTTTTCCAGTAAGATGATCAGTATAGTTATATTCGTTATTCTGTTTACATTCTTTTTTTCTCGCAAACATTTACAACGGGAGCTATAAGAGCTTTTTTTTTTTTTTTTTTTGAATATCAAAATTTTCTGGAGAAAAGAAATTTACAATTTGGCAGAAAGAATAAAGCAAGGTAGCAAAATTCCATCAAAACAAGAAAGCAGTACTATGCATGGTAAGAACAAACACTAAGTGCTAACACAAATGAATAATAATCTACTTTTACCATGGACATGATAATGATGAAGCTCATAAAGCAATGAGGCTCATATTCTAGTGAAAGTTAGGTTAGCAGGCACATTGACTAATTTCTCATTAATATCAATCATTGTAAGCACAAGGATAATGACTAAAAGGATGTCAACAGACTCTAAACCAAATGCAGATCCTGAACCCAGAAACAAGTAAACAAAGAGTGGAGAGTCAGATCATGGGTTCAATCACATATGTGTGTATGAATTATGTTTACCTATCAAAATTAAGAAAAGAAAAGCAAAAAAGAGATGATGCAAGGATAAGTAGCCGAAGTTGTATACCTATCAGGTAAATGTATCAACATGTCAATATATGAATTACAAGCAAATGTTCATATACTAGTCATCTTAGTAATATTACTTTTTGCATTTCCAAAAAAATATCAGTTTGGTCAAGAATTTTTTCCTTGAGGATTCAGGGAATTTAAAACGTTCCTCACAGAAAACAAACCTCATGCAAATGAAAGAGGCCCTAAATAATAGAGGCCCTACATAATAGAGGATAAGGTACATAAAAGTAAAACCACTAGTTTATTGATTGCCATTTCTACAACTTATCTTTGCATGCATGATAATAGTTTATTTCCCCTGATTGGAATATACATAAACTAGTGCACCACCAGAATCAAATAATTCCATAATGATGGAGATGAAGAAAGGCAAGCAAAAAAAACAGAAACAAAAACAAAAACAAAAACAAAAAAGTAGAAGAAGATAAAAGTGACAAAAGAAAACAAATAAGGTTCAACACTCACCAAAAATCATCACATTATCAAAGAAAAAGAGTATAAATAATAGAAAATAACAGGAATAAAAATCACTCCATATAATTGATGTTGATTCTGAATATTAAAATGTTGCTTTTAAAATAAAATGAACCACAAAACATTGTCTTAGTTAAAGGTAAATAACTTAAGACTACAACATTGGTGATAACACCACGGGAGTTGGTTTTGAAGGTACCATGACAACAACAAATCTGTCAGTTGTAGGCTCCGGTCCAATGTGGGCTCCTGTGATGAGCAATATGAAAAATCAATTACACATATATAGAATCTTTTAAACTAAAATGTGCTTGCTTGCGTGTGCACACACATACACACAGAAGAAACTTGCCTGGATAACCACTCTTGAGCAGATGCTTAATGAATGTTGTTTTCCCAGTGGAATATTGACCCAAAAGCATAACCATTGGTTTTGCATCAAAATCACTATTAGCCTACACAACAGTTCAACAGCAAATAATAAGCTCATCGTCCACCACCATCTCAGTTCTACAGTATGGCATCAACAGTACTATGGATAAATTTCACACAAATCCAACAAAATAATAAACTGAATTAAATACTAGTTTAGCACTTTATGTGGGTTGAAGCAAGACAGATAAAGTACATTGTTCACTCACCAGCAATGGGGATACAAAGTCATTAAAACGATATGTAACTTCTAGTGGTTTCAGCTTCTGAAGGTACAGTCTCTTCAATCCATCAACGATTGATGTAACCGAGGAAAGTGGTACCTAGGAACATACCCAAGAAAATCAGCAAGGCAAAAGATAAATGACTAGATTCTGACATAAGGATTAATGTACCAAAGAACATGTGAAAAAAAAAGGGTTAAAAAAGGGCCAGAAAGGACCACATAGAAATTAGAAATTTTGCTTGAGAATATCGCTGAAAAAAAATGACAAATTTGATGAAAGCAAAATGAAGTATAAATACTCTCGTTTCTATTATATATTCAATTCACAGAGTTTCCTATTCTCTTTATAGAGAGAGGAGATCATTTCTCCTTTTTTTTTTTTCTCACTAATTCTTCTTCTTTCCTACCCTAAACCCACCACAACTAAACGTAGACAAATCCCTAATTTGTCCTACATCAGATCCCCTCCTCCTCCACCAAACGAGAAGAATGAGATACTAACAGCAGACAAACAATGCATCACAGAGAGAAAGAAGGCTATTTTTATAAACATAAAAGTAATTGATCATTAGTAAGTAGTAACAATATTACACAATAGTCAATACTAGCTTCATTGGTGCAACAAATCTTAAGTAAAATAACCCAAAATGGCCGACATAACAACAGTGAAATGAAATAAAGTGAGCAAAACTGTCAAAATGAGAAAATGCAACTAAAGAAAAAGTCACTTAAGTTTATATGTCTATATATATATATATATATATATGACCAAAAAGTGATGCACCAAGTTGTGTTCAGAACAACTCCATTTGGATTCAAGTATATATGTATTTTGAAATAAGAGCACAAGACTAATTCAATAAATGCATCAGATACAAACTTGTAGGCAAGAAAACATACATTTTTTGCTGATTTTGATGAAAACCAATTAGCTGAAGGTGATGGCCCATGCAAACTACCTGCATCACTGCAAATCAGTGCATTTCAAAAAATCCAAAGACACCAAAATGCTTTCTTATCTGTAACAAAAAATGGCTTACCATTTGATTCGAGTTCACTAGTCTTTTCCTTGCGCTTTTTCTTCTGAATGAATGATATTAAGAAACATAAGAACTTGCCTAAAAGGAAATTGATGGGAGACAAAAATTGAGGCAAAATAGCATACTTACTGCTATTAGTGCATCCAAACCCTCCATTACAGGAGGTTTCAAACTGCTCAAGTCAACTGCAATAAATAAAATCATTTCAACTTTTAAGCTAAATGGCAACATTAGACAGATAATTCTATGCAAAATAACTACATGTCACAGTTGCTAATTTAAACATGAGGCTCAAGGGCTCAACCAATCTAATCATGCACTATAGAGACAAACCTAAACATAAACAGTTTACCGTCACTATTCAGGAGATCATGTGTTACTGCATGACCAGCTTGTGCCAGAGACACTAGCTACATGTTAAGAAGAAAGAACTGGTCAGGTCCTGGAATGAAAAAAAAAAGAAAAAAGGACTAGACTAGGTTTATGTCATCTAAGCATACTAATTACAACCTGCATAGCAGCGATAAACTCCTTGAAACCAAGGTATCCCTGTCGCTTCGAATCTGTGATTGCCCACACCTGTAAAATAAAAAATAAAAAAATAAATAGTTAAGTAAAAGAGTGAGCTTATTCAACTTAAGGAAACAAAAATGGTAGATGAACTAATGAAGACCAAAAATAACATTGGTAAAAGTAATAAACAAAAAAAAGGCATGTCAATTAAGGAAGTAGCAGAGAGTATGACTCCGGATAGAATAGAATATAGGAAAAAAATATACATGTAGCCCACCCTAACTAATTTGTTGAGGATCCATAGCCAACACCAAAATTTGGGACTTGTTATTGTTGTGTTGTTAAATTTAAAAATGAAGTACAAGAAGCAAAGAAAACTAATCCACATAGTCTTGAACCAGTTAGAATAGATTCAGCCAAAAAAAAAAAAAAAACAGTTAGTATGGTAGTTAATGAGCTCTAATTCAACCAGCACCTCTTCCTTATAAGTGCAAGGTGGAGGGTGAGATTGTGGGTTCATGACCCATCGGGGGAGTGTGTGTGTAACTTACCAATCAAAAAAAGTATGGAAAGAGTTCAAAGAACAAACACAAGCAATCCAACACTAATGACCAGTTTGAATGGAGGGGGAGGGAGAGGAGTAGAGTTGGCTAGAAATTAGAGTAGATTTGGCCAGAAATTAGAGTAAAGTAGGCTAATTTCCAGCCAACTCTACTCCCCTACCTCCCCCTCCACCCAAACTGGCCATAAGGGACTAGTTGTAAGACTACACTATTTCAGAACTGTTTACCATAACTCTGATCTGGCAGATTGTAAGTGGTTGCCTATCACCTACACATGGACCCACTTTTTTTCTTACACCACTCGCACTCTGTCACATCATAGTTGTGGCAAAGAAGTTTTGAGATAACTTGTGGTACTAGATTTTCTAGCCATAAGGTGGTAAATGAGACGTTCAAACCATGTTGAAATTATTCAATGCACCTAGTATACTACACCATCCTCTCACATAAATGTGAGCCGTGGGTCCCGCACATGTTCCTAACTCATATGTGCGGGAGAGGTCATATGCACTGGGTGTACAAAATAATTTCTCCAAACCTTGACATCTAACATATAAGCCAAAGAAAGCTATTACATCAACTAATCTATAGTTTATGAGATTCCAATAAAGCTCGCTCTGCTACAACATATGTCAAACATTTGCTTAGGGTTTTACAAAATCACAGTAACTAAACCACTAATAGCGTTTATAAAGCTATTCGTATAAGAAATTATCAAATAATACTAACTATTGGTACTAGTAAAAAACAAAGCAAAAACAAGAAATGAAAGCACTTGCAAAACCTATTCTTAAAAATATAATCAAAATTAGCGAAGAAAAAAAATTAAGGAAATCAGACCTGCTTGAGATCTTG
Organism: Quercus lobata; assembly: GCF_001633185.2. Lineage (NCBI taxonomy): Eukaryota > Viridiplantae > Streptophyta > Magnoliopsida > Fagales > Fagaceae > Quercus > Quercus lobata. Next base: position 7,383,238 of record NC_044911.1, on the reverse strand, counting down.
CCTGGACAGATTCGACATGGCGAAGAACTTGGTGGCATCATTACTAGTAATGCGGCCATCGGTATCTGAACAAAAAATGAAACGCATAGTTTAAACATTTAAAATTAAAAATTTTTCTTTTCGTTTCTTCCATTTTTTTTTTCTTGGGAACCAAACAGAGGAGCGGATATGAAAATTCATGTACGGGTAGTACGTACCTGCATCAGCGTAATTGAACCATTCCTGATAGATCTGCTGGTGCTCTTTGGAACACGTAGTGATTGGAATCGAAGCGATCTCCATGGTAAAGTAGATTCTTTACTTTCTGGATTTTTTCAAATTTTGAAAATGGGAGATATACTTTGTCTACTATAAATGGAAATTTAAGCATGAATTTTTTTTTTTTTTTCAAAAATTAAAAAAATAAGAAAAACACTTTCTCTGATTTCTTAGCTTTTGTTTCGGGATTTTGTGGGGAACAGAGAATTAGAGAGAGGCCTATTTGCCAAAGAATACAGCAAAATGTGAATGCATGATCGTGACTCGAGACGAGGTGTGTTACACGAAAACGTCGTCGTTTTCAATGCACATACGACAGCGTTTACAGAGAGAGAGAGTAAAGTTTACGGTTAAAAGTTTAAGGTTTTGAACTGTATATGTTAACGGGCACGCGCCAAAGAGAGAAAAGTATAAGCTGTGCTTGCACCTACAGAATGGAAAACCAACGTTCTTCTGGCCGTTTGGTACGGAATATATTTTCCTTCTCTCTCTCAAATTTTTAAAAATAGGTTGGTTGAAGAAAAAAGTGGAGCTTTAAAAATGAGGATGTTGGACTCAATTCAACTCTAAGGCTGTGTTTGTTTTAGGTGAAAATCATTTCCGGAAATGCTTTTCGTTATTTACGGGTGTTTGGTTGCGCACGGAAAATGCATTTTCTGGAAATGCTTTTCAGTTGGCCTGTAAACGGGTGTAAATTGATTTTCGTTTTTATTTTACCTTCAAATACCCATTTTCTGGAAAACAGAGAGAGAGCTGAGTGAGAGGGAGACGCGCCCGCTCGCAGAGAGAGAGAGAGAGAGAGAGAGAGAGAGAAGAGACCGAACTCCGATGAACCCAGAAACCGACTCCGACAAACCCAGAAAACCCAAGACCGAGCTTGTTCGTCACGTCGATTGCACCACCAGCGAGATCGTCGCAACCCAATACCGATCCACCCAAAACTGATCGTTCTCGTCGCACCCCAAAACCGATCGTCCTCGACCCAAATTCGTCGTCCCTGATCGCGATCTCGTCTTCGCGCTGATCGCGATCTTAGTCGCAGCACCAATTCGTCGTCCCCGATCGCGATCGCAGTCGCAGCACCGATTCGTCGTCCCCGATCGCGATCGTCGCACCCCAAAACCGATCGTCCTCTCTCTCTTCCTTCTTCTCTCAATTTGGCCGGATTACGAATTTTTTTTTTTCAGGGTTTATTTGTGTTTCTAGATTGAGAATGAAATTATATATTTGTTTGGCAGCTGAGAAAATGTGTTTTCTATGGTATTTTCAACAATACAACCAAACACCAGAAAAAATTTTTCACAACATTTTCTGAAATGCAACCAAAAACTTAAAAATATTTTCCTTTCCTGAAAATAGCATTTCCGAAAAATAAGTATTTTCCAGAAAATCACTTACATGAAACAAACACTGCCTAAATTGTAAAAGGATTTGAAAATTTTCAAATGGATTTAGAGTGGATTTTGGTTCACATTTTATAACACACTAGCATTTAGGATAGGTTTGTGCTTGGGAATGGTTTAAAAATCCTTCTATTTCTCTCTTAAAATATTGTTTAATTTAGTGCACAAGTGTTTAGGGCTTACTAATAATTAAATTTTGTTAAATAGAACTTTAGATGTTTAACTTTAGGTTAAATCCCATATGATCTAAATGCTAAATTTTAATCCAACTCATCTAAATGCTAAATTTTAATCCAGCTCATGATTTAATAAATGAATGAATTTGGACTGTTGTGAGTCTTTCAAATACATATGGATAGTATACCACCACAAAACTTTGGTGTGATGATCATTCCAGAAATACAAATTTTTGTAGAATCACTAAGGTGGATGGGTGGATAAGTTGGGGTTCAAGTTCAGATAAAGAAATAAAAAAAATAAATACATATGGGATAGATTTGGAATAGAATTTTTAAAATTTTAATAGGTTAGTGAAAATATGGTATGTAAAATGTTTAGAGGGTTTGGATTTGGAAAAGCCTTTTTATCTTATGAATAATTTTTAAATGAAAAGTGCTATGTTCACAACAAAATATAGGTTTTTTTATTTATTTTAGAAACAAAACAAACCATAAGTGGTTAGTTATTATTAATTATAAATTGAACCTACTACTGAAATTACTTTTTTACTTACCTATAACAACTCATAACAATTTGCTACATAAGATTTATTGTGAAAATATTTTAAAAATGTTGTGAACATAACATTTTTTTTTTTTTTGAGAGACAACATTTCTTTTTTATTAATAACACATAATTTGTTTTAATAAGTAATAACACAAAAATTTTACAAATGATGATATTTAAATGCCCATCATGACAATGATAGGCTCTATATGGAGAGTCCGGGTTTAAGGGTATTTGAACACAGTTTCAAAATTTAAACAAAAAAGTACTGTAGGGGCAAAGGCCCAAGATCATACAATGGGTCTTGGGTCCCATATAAAAGTTCGACCACGTCCGAGGAGAAGGTGTGGGTGCCAAAAGGGCTCCTGGCCCAATTCTTATGGGCCCAAAATTATTTAAAAGGCGGTCTAAGGAGAAATGTCTCCTCGGACGTACCAAATATGGCTCAAACATGCACTCTGCCTGCTATAAGGATCCACTCCTATGAGTATTAGTAACAAGGATGAGTCTCACAAGCCCGTAAGAGGGAAGAAAGTGTAGGATGCCAAGGGAGAGGCTACAGCTGCCATATTAAATGCATGACAGCTACTTTTCTGGCCGCATTAATGTGGAGAGGACTTGCAAACAGTGTTGCCTTGGCTACCACAACTCACAGAAAGATGGGGGAGATGTCCGATGGAACAAACACTCAAGTGAAGGTCCAAATGATCAACAAATGTAAGGCCCTGATGACTTCAAAGGGACTATATAAGAGAGGGGAGTCCCCATGAAGAAGTGGACGAAAAAACAGGAACTTAGAACAGAAGAACAGGGTGAGAACCATAGTTTTTGAGCAGGAACAGAGATTAGAGATACATCCTCCACGTCTCCTCGGACCGTATATCTAGTGAACATGAAGGAGATTTTCTTATTTTCAATTGTTGTATGGCCCAATGTTAACTAGTATGCACTTCGTTAGGCCTAGTTCTGTGACTCACTCTCTATAAATTCATTGTTTCGGGCTCCTTGGACCAGAACTCCATACCTGTTGGGCCTGGACCCCGAATTGAGACCCTACAAGTACAATTTTATATTTTAAAAAATTAGGAGCAAATATCATAGGATTGAATTATCTAAAAAAAATTAAAAAATTAAAATCAGCAGTTGCATTGCCATTTTAAAGAAGGAAAAAAAAAAAAATATATATATATATATATATATATATACACACAATAAATTGTGACATTGCTAGAGAATTTATGTGGTAATGTGTTTAGGCCTTTTGGGATTGCCCACGAGCCCATGCAGTCTGGGCTTACTACGGTGTTTTTCCCACTGCTGGTTCCCTGCATTTTCAATGGTACATGGTTATGGTGGAACACTTTGAAGAAGATAGTGTTGCTTTTATTGTCATGACAGCGTGGGCAATTCGGACTAATAGAAACGAAATTCGGCATGGTGGTAAGAAGAAGAGTAGGCTGGAATTAATACATTGGTGTGGTCATTATCTAGATGAATATCATGCAGCACAGGTGGTTCCCACGAAGCCATCTCGGAAGGTTGAAGTCAATTGGTCACCTCCTTCAGCTCCTTTCTATAAAATTAATGTGGATGGGCTACTTTTTCAAACCATAAGAAAGCTAGGGTGGGTGTTATTATCCGAAATGTGGAAGGAAGAGTGATAGCTGCTCTTAGCAAAAAAAATAATAATTAAGGCTCCACCTGGGGCTCTTGATACTGCAGCAAAAGCTTTTGAAGCGGTATTCATGATTTTATGTTGGAATGTGACTCTCTCATTAATTCCAAGGCTTTGTGTAAATAATCTTCATCTCCTTCTTCTGTTGCACCAATTGTTTATGGTATGTTATCCTCTATGCATGAATTTCGGCAGGTAAAGATCTCCCATGTATGTAGATAAGGCAATCGCCCTACTCATTTGTTAGCTAAACATGCTCTCAGCATTATCAATTTCTTCATTTGGATTGAAGAGAGTTCTTATTTTTTTAGATCAAACTTATCTCCATAATGTACTTGTTGTCTTTCATTCTAAATAAAGAATAAAGTCGGTTTCTTTACCATCAAAAAAAAAAAAATTTATGACATTGGTTCTATACAGGGAGAAGTTATACCCTATTACGAGTATATGTATCTTCTCACTCACAGTAGGTGAGCCCTACTATCCACTTGTTGCAAGAGAGGATATATATACTTGAAACAGGGTATATTTTTCCATACATAAGGGTATTAAGAGTACTTGGCCTAACTTGCTAGCCTCATCGACTAAGAAGGGGCAGGCACAATAACTACGTGGACCCCTTTATTTAGATCATTATTATTGGTGATGCTAAAAAGCCATATTGCTATTTTTAGCACCACCAATTCTAAAAAGTAAGTTACAATGGTGGAGTTAAACTTAAAAATTTTAGCTCCTCATCTACGGTGCACAACCATCTATAGTTGTGCATTATAGCAAGAAGCTTAAAAAAAAAAAAAAAAAATTATTAAACCTCCCATTAAAATAATGTTTTTTTTTTTTTTTTTTTTTTCTTTTCCCATTACAGACTCTTCGTTTCCCCCAAGCTCTTCAGTTCTCTCCTCCTCCATCCCTGCCTAACTCCAACCATTTTTCTTCCTTAACTCGCCTCCAATACAAGCCCATCGCTGACCCATTTTTGGTGTTTGTGTTTGTGTTTTAGTATGGCTTTTGGTGTGGGTCCGGCTCCCCTCCCGTTCAACTATCTCCCATTCTCTCCCATTTTAAAATAGATGAATGACATGTGGCACATAAATGATCTAAAGGTAGGAGAAAGGACACATCAAACCCCATTTATTTCTCAAGCTATCTTCTCTCTTCTCTTCTCTGCCCCTTCTCTCTTCCCTCTGCAACGTCACCCTTGTTCAAACTACCTTCTCTTACACTGAGCACATTGCAAAGAGCCTAACCTAAGTGAGGAGAAAAGCTTTTAGGAGGATCTCAGTAGCAGAGCGATACTTTGTGGAGTAGCCTGACTGGATAAAAGGTAAGAGTTCAATGATTCTAGGTTCTTCGCCGACAATTGCAAGATTTCTTTTCTCTGATTTTTGGTGGCTTGATTTGGTGGTGGTAGAATGGGTCTCGGCTAGGGTTGGTGGTAATTTGCAATGCTGTGATTCTGATGTGGGTAATGTCTTTGGGTATTGATGGTGACAGCAAGGTATTACCACTTTGTTTGTTTCAGTATTAACGTTTTCTGGAAAATTGTTCATTTTTCAAAAAGCATTTTCTAGAAAACTGTCTCATTTTCCAGTGTTTGGTAACGACCTTGAAAATGAGTTTGAGAATGTTTTCTGGTGTTTGGTATGCAATTTTTTTTTTTTTAAATATTTCTTGTATAATTTAAAACATGTATATTATGTAAACTAACTAATGTAATCATTATAAATAAAAAACCAAGAATGAATTTGGTTTTCATACTAAAATTTTGACAATAGATATAATCAAAATTAATTAGTTGTCAAATTTTCATAATCTTTACCACTCATCTTGCTCATATATATAGACAGTAACGTACGTACACACACACATATATCAACCGTTTGTCTATATATATATATATATATAAATTTGACAGGGGAATTCATTTTCAATAAGTATAAATAACAATAACTTTTAATTGTCTATTCTTTTTGTTGGTATACTAATTGTTTACTATGGTCAACCACAAGTCTTCAATATTACTATAAATTATGTATTTACATAATGTACTGTAATATATCATCACTGTATAATATCTGCCAACAAAAAAAGTATTTGCCAACAAATGCAATTCTTCTAAACAATTATCATTCATTATATAACAATATTATTAGTCCACGATAAAGATTGTCTCATGTAAAAGCAATTTAGAGCAATGTAGGTACTATGTTTAAAATTTTCATCTTTTACTTCATACATTCTTTCTTCTTCTTCTTCTTTTAATTTTTTTTTTTTTCACTTTATGTACGAAAAAGAAATAACTTCTGCCTGGAATCCATCAAACTGAAAATTTTCTTAGAGAAAAAAGAAAATCGAGCTTGAAATTCAAAGCAAAGAATTGGGATTTTGGTAGAGAGAGATGAAATAATTTGTTCTCCTTTACAAGTCGGAGCTATTGACCGATTAGTGAAGGGAAAAAAAAAATTTAATCAAAGAATGGGAAAAAAAATTTAATCAGAGAATTGTGTTATAGAGGGGAAGCGAGACATGGAGAAAAGAGAGGCGAGAGACAGTTAGAGAGAGATAGATCTATGGGAAGAGTAGAGACCAGAGTTAGTGACAATGAGGGTGTGAGGAGAGAAAAAGTAAAGGGAAGAAAGAAAAAGTGAGAAAACTTACCATGAGAGAGAGAATGCACCAAAAAATTATGTTTCCCACGGCTATAGACGAAAATAATATTGTGGGAACCAGAGATGAGACTATTGGGCCTTAACTCACTTTGGCTCACAATTTATTTGTAGTGGGCTTCAAGATTTCCTACTCTGGGTCGTTCTCGGCAGAGAGACTCAAAGCAACACTCAATCGTTCTTCTTCCTTGACTGTTTTCTCTCTATTTTTCTGAACCCCTTCCTCCTCCCAAACTTCTGCTATTTATAGCTAAGGTTAGTGAAGAGATTATGATTACAGCCACCGCTAGTGCTATTGAAGGTCCAATATTATCTGATTTAAATGGGTGTTTAGGTGAGAGTGGGGTGCAACAATTATGGCCTTGGAACTTGGTTCCAGCTTAGTCGATTGTGCTCAGTAATGCAGGTTCCCGAGCATTTCATAATTTTCCCGGACACGGTTCATACGCTTGTTTAGGAAAGCTTATGCCGAACACTTCTCAAAATTCAAGGCCCAAAACTTGTTTTTACACTAAGGCGGTTTCAAGAAGGGCTTAGGGCAATGGGGCTGTTCCCTTAGGCCTGGGCCCAGGGCCCATATGGGTCTTGGGATCTCGGTGCCGTACATTAGCCCCCCCTTGATTCATACCCGGTTGCCGGGAAGAATCAAGGAGCTGGCTGAGCTTTTTGACCTCGGAGATCTTATGGCCTGGGACTCGTGGTTATGGTTTCTCATTAATGCTCATCTCAAAAGACGTGCCGTTTCGCGACGCCAGGTACAGTTGTCATTATTACCTGACGGTTTGTGAACCGAAGCAGCGCGCGTATCGGTTACGTTTGGTATTCGCAGGGCCGTTCGTAAATCGTGCCCATTTATTGCTTGATTAAACGTTTCTTTGCCCCCCTTTTTGACTCTATAAATAGTTTCCCTCAGAACATTCTTTCATTTTTCCTCCACCTCTGATTCTTCGCGCTTACTCTCTGCCGACCAACTCTCTGTGCACTTACTCACCTGCCCAGTGTTCCTTTCCTCCTTAGAACCCAAAGTAAGTTTTCTTCCCCTTTCTATTCCTTCAGCTTTATTTCTTCAAGTTCCCTTCTATAGCATTAAGCGTTATAGATGGGTTACTCTTATTTTCTAGAGTCCTCGGCTGCCTTGGCCACCTTTAGGAGCACATTTAGTATTCCCGATGACGTGGATGTGGCTTACTGCCATGAGAGTGATATTACTCTCCACCGAGGATTAGATACAGCCTTCTTTCCTCTGATGTCAATTTTAGAAGGCGGGGTTAGGTTCCACGTGGATCTCCTTTTGACAGATACATTTAGTATTCCCGATGACGTGGATGTGGCTTACTGCCATGAGAGTGATATTGCTCTCCACCGAGGATTAGGTATAGCCTTCTTTCCTTTGATGTCAATTTTAGAAGGCGGGGTTAGGTTCCACGTGGATCTCCTTTTGACAGATACACTTAGGTACTACGGGCTGTGTCCCGACTAGCTTCCCCCCAACTTTTACCAGGTAGTTAGCTGCGTCAGTAGGTTGAACCATACCTTTGATTTACAATTAAATTATCATGACATTAACCATATGTATAGCCTCTGTGGGAACAAAGCTACCAACTATTACCTAAAGACAAGAGATAATCGGGTACGGCTGATATCGTGCCTACCTAATTCGAACAGGAACTCCGCCGGGGAGTTTGTTCGGGTGCGCGGCAATTGGTTTGCCGGGGACGTCCCTTGCCCCCTTTCACGGCGTGAAGTGGGTTTGTACCAATCCTTTGATCTAATTGTTTTCCTCCACCTTTCCTTTTCTTTTTATTGAAGTAAATCTTTTTTATTAGATACTGATATGACACTTGCTCTTTTGCAGACGGCAAAGTGTTTGTTCCGGACATCAGAACCATCCACGCCAAGGATTTGAACTTCATTCTTCGTTCCGAGATATACGTGCATTGGGACGGACAACTCCGGGCTTCGCACCTGATCCTTGGAGTAGAGCCAGTTTACTCTACCTGGCAGAACTTTAAGCAGGCACTTCTAGTTGATAGCCCTCTGCTGTCATACATAGACGTCCGGTACGCAAACTTCTTGCCACCAAAACTTACAACTGGGGAGGCGAGGGAGTTTGGACGGTGTTTTACCTGCTCGGACGAGCTAGCCCCTTTGCGAGACGAGTCCGCGGAACGGGTGTCTCGGCGCCTTAGAGAGTTAGCCCACGAAGCTATCCAACAAGAGGACCCTGTTCAAGAGCAGCCGCAGCCTGAGAATCCGCCCGCCGAGCCCCAACAACCAGTGATTGAAGCGGCTGCCTTGTCGGTTGAAGTTATCCAACCCAGCGGAAGGATGGTGTCAAGGAAGGTCAAATAATCAAAAACTCAATCTGACCATGGGCTAAATAAATGAGTGTGCCCTTGGCATAGATGTGTGTCACTCCCAAGTCCAAACTAATTAAATTCCATCTAAACAGTATCATGTTAGAATTAAAAACACAAATCTGAGCTTTTAAAACTACTGGAATTAGTGAAGTAACCTCAATATATAAATTTAAATCGAAATAGAGTTTCTTATCATTAAACAAGCATCTTTCTTATCATATAACCTAGAGGGCAGTAGTATAGTTACATTAATAAGAATCAAGATTTATTGGATAGAGATTTTGAGCAAATGTACAAGAAAACTATATACGAAACAGATTTTTTTTGGAGTTGAAATTATATTCTTCAGTTTGTGAAAAATATATAAGGTCAAGATAAAGATATGCTCCTATGCCTTCATAAATATACAATGCCACTACAAGTTGAGCTAAAACTGATATGTATAGAATGTGTATCTTTGTATTTTTCCTTTATATGGGGTGAATTTTCTCTTATATGCTTGCTGCTTGGGTCTAGTAGTAAGTTAAAGATTTTAAATCCATATCATAGAAGACCATTTTACGAGTCTATGTAAGTATACCAACATGTATTTAGATGGATGATGCCGAGGATAAGAAGTGGCCTGAAGCAGTTGAGAGACATTTTATTGATATCTTGTTAGAAGAGGATGTTAAAGGGAATATGCCCCAAGGCCAGTTCAAGTCTGGAACTTGGACAACAGTTGTCAATGAGTTTAACAAGCGTGCGTCTAAAAGTTACACCAAGGCACAACTTACACAAAAATATCAACGACTGAAACAGAGACACCACACATTCTCCCAGCTCATCATACGTACAGGAATGGGATGGGACCCCATTTCAAATACGGTGACGGCCAGTGACGATGCTTGGGCTGCTGCATTTGCGGTAAGTCCTTAAATCTGACTTAAATATCAAAAATATCAAAAATATTAGGTTTATTGGCTTATGAGTGTATTAATAATAGTGGCTTTAAATAGTTGTTTTGTAGCATTTTCCCATGATGATACTTTTAGGAATGGAATAAAATCTGACTTATATAGTAACTTTTCTGTGGGTTTAATGGGGTTTAATGTGACTTATAAATTCTGACTTATATCTTTGACTTATATTATTTTATTTATATTATTCATCTGTGAAATTACTCAATGTCTACAATTTCCTAAAAAACCTTTTTGGCTTTCTGAAATTTGGAATAAAGAGTGCTGTTATACGGTTATTATAAATTAGCCATCTACTTTGTATTGGGTTTTATATCAATAAAACATCTAACCCAATATATATGGTTGTTAATAGGTCAATCATAGATTCAAGGAGTTCAAGAGAAAGGGGATGAGACACTATGAGCTGTTGGGCACTCTTTTCAATTCAAACACAGCCGCGGGTTTCCTCCAAATGTCATCTGCCCAACCAGCTCCCATTAGTGATGAAGAGAGAGAACTTGATGTAGCCTTTCTATCTGAGGGGGTACATGTCAATGTCAGCATCGATGGTTTGGATGACGTGGAGGAGCTGCCCACACCGAGTGAAGCCCAAAGCCGGAGGCAAGCTGAAAAGCGGCCAGCTGAACTGTCTCATTCAAGTGGAAAAAGGAAGAAAGGGCACTCCCTTGAATCCATGACTGAGGCAATATGGGGTTTTACTGACATGAGGAACCGTCGGGGGAAAAAGTCCATCGACATTGGAGACTCTGCTGTAGGGGCTGCCAATGAGTCAGTTACAGCAGTTGTAACTCTTCTGAACCAGCACACCGATGTCTATCATGTCACGTATTGCAAGGTCGTGCAGGAGCTTCATAACGCCAAGAGTAGAGCCGCTTTTTTTGCCATGACGGTTGATAGAAGAAGGGCCAGGATTGAGTTTATTGGGGGTGGATTGCAGTAGTGGTGGTTGTGGTTGACAGTCTAGGAAGTTAACTGATGATGTGCGCCGTGTAGACAGCCTAGGAAGTTAACTGATGATGTGCGCCGTGTAGACAGCCTAGGAAGTTAATTAGTACTCTTAGTTTGGTTTAATGTGAATACGCAAAGTTTGTATTATGTTAATACTATGAACAATGTTTGCATTATGCCTTCCTTTATTATGTTAACCTCCTTGGGACATGTATGGTATTTATGTAAGAAATATGTTTTGTGGTTGTTGTGTCTTCTATGAATTTCTAACTTTGGTGATATATATATATATATATATATATATATTTAAAAAGTAAGTTGCTGCATTCCATTTTGTAAATTTCTTTTTTGTGTCACATATCTGCTTCAGACGTTGTCAGCTATTTTAAGAATGTAGTATTTTATTGAGCATACAAGTGACATTGGCTGGAATGAGCATTTGGCTTATCCTTTCTCTTTTGTTAGTTATTTGTAGTTTTGGTGGAATTAGTTTGAAAGCAGCACATGAATTGTCTGCAAATTTTGTATACAACTTTGGCTAATAAAAGGATTGTAATTTCTATGAAATCTGCAGGTATGAGAGAGCCACGTCTGTTATAATTGATCCAGGTCTATATAGCTTGCATAAATCAGGTGCATTTTGGGTCTCAGAGCAAAGGAGTGTACCATCTGCATATACGGTATTTACAGGTGAGGATTTTTGTTTATTGCCTCTCATTACTAAATCTTCATGCCTCCACAACCAGCTTTAGCTTTCAGGTATTCCTTTTTATAAATCTTTGTTTCATTCTTTGTTAATTATGATTTGATTTTGCTGGAAGTATCAGTTTCTTCGTTGAAAAATTTTAGATTAAGTCTCCCTTTTTCTGCTTTATGTAAGCTTTATTAATTTTGTTTCTTGCTGCTGGTTTTTTGTTTGTGTTGCAAAAATATCAACTTCTTAATTAGAGGTTAGAGTGTGTTCTTTCTCTTCTTCACTAATAATAGTGGAACTACTATGGAAGTGGGGTTGGGTTTGGATCCTTCCAGCCTCTCCTTATTGATCTTATAAAACCAAGAAAAGATAGATGCATTTGCTTGCATTCACTTCTATTATTTTGTGAACATTGTAACAAGTTAAAAAATTAAGCTAACATTGTCTCTGGGTGTGTATTTGAGCTTTGACCTGCTTTTGTAGGCTTTGAAATGATTTATTTTCTAGTAATTAGAAGGGTGTACTGAAGTTTGCTTTCAGACCACTGTTCACAGATGTTCACTAATTTCTTATTCTTTTCCTTTCTTCTGCTTTGCATGCATTTTTGGGTGAATAAAGTATATCAACCTGACTGTCATACGTTCTAGGAATCTGTTTTGTTAATGAGTTTGCTGTCAGGATTGGGATACTCACTACTGTACTTATATATATTCTCATTTTTTTAGGTACAATTTGTTCAGCCTTTGACAAATAATCCGGAGAACAGTCAAGTGCCCAAAAGCCAATTGTTGCCTCTAAGAAGAAAAAAAGTAAATAAACTTTCAGCACTTTACATTACTTGAATGAAATTACTACATTTATATCTTGAAGTCAAAAGTTTAACATTGGGCAACCTCTCAAGATTTAAAGAATGGATATATTATCATAGATTCACCTTCTCTTCTTTGATTGCCTGAATTGAGTATTATTAACAAGTATGTGCGTAGGTGATGCTTGAATGTAAACATGCATGAATATAATCATGATTGTATCAGTTTATATGTGTGTATAACACACGCTTATGATAGGAAATAAGTTAATATTGATGCCAAGAATATGGGAAACAGGTCAAAATAAGTTGATATTGAATTATTGATGCCAATAATAAGCTAGTGTTATAATTTTTTTTGTATTATAAAAGATATTGCAAAATGCAGACTTTGTTTTTATTTTTATTAATCTGTGGTTAGAAATTTACTTAATCTACCCCACTGGCCTGGCTAGTGGCTACCACTCGGGTCGAGCCCCATCATACCAAAACCTTATGGCTTGAGAGTACACCATCCCACCTAGCTAACAGGAGGATGTGTTTTATTTTTAATTTTTTTACCTTATACTGTAGAACAACTTTTTTTTTTTTTTTTTAAGAATTGATTTTGCTCAATTTTGCTTTTTTAACTTGTCCTCATACTAAAATTTTGGCTCCAACACTATTAGCAACATTTTGAAGGTTGACTCTTCAATAGTGACCATTTGCATTTTTAACAGTTCGGAATCATTTTGTTCTCTATTCTTTCGTGTCTTATATGAATGAAAAGTATAATGCTAGTGCATTGGCAGTTCCAAGATTATTTTTTCGGGGATTAATAAGAAACAAAAATTATACAAAATTTAAAATAAAAGAGAACTTGAATATATTGACATCAAAAAAAATATTTAGTAAAAAAAAAAAGACATCACCAAAAAAAAAAAAAACATAAAGTTTTACAATTGCTTTCTATGATGTTTTATATACAGAAATTGTTAAATGATTTCTTTATTATCAATCCTCCAAGCTATATATTTTTCAATTTATACAGTTAAGCAATCATTCATCTATTGAGCTCCCATTAATTCATTAGACTTATTAATTTTTTTCCCAAATTTTAAATCAAATTGGTTTGTAATTTCCTTTTTCTTTTTTTTTTTTTGTTTAAAAATGCTAGGATATTGTTAATAGAATCATATTCAAACTTATTTTATTTGGGTTTAAAAAAAATCCATTAGTTGAGTTTAAAAAAGAAATCCATGATGAAGGTGTTCAAAATTTTATTTAAGGGACGTCAAAATATATATATATATATATATATATATATTTATATATATTGGCCAGCAGGAGGTTCATTTGAACCCCTGAGCTCCAAGTGGAGCCGTCCATGTGCTAGGTGGGGAAGACTACAATAATGTAAGGCGAAGGATTATTTGGTGTGATGTGTGACTATCCGAGCAAGTGAAATGAAAATAAATAATTTATTTTAAAAAAAAAAAAACTGTAACTACGTGGAAGATTACTGGCTGCAAAAAATTTGACACGGATATTAATTAAAAGTGAAAAGAATTTATTGAAAAACAAAAAACAAAAACAGCGAGAGAGAGAGAGAGAGGACATGCATGAACTCTCCTAAAAGCGACAGAAAGAGCTATTATTGCATGCTTTGCATCGGTCTGGCTGCTACTTATAAAAAACATGGAAATGGACACTAGTGGTTACTGTTTGTAACTTTGTATGGAATATTTTCCGGTTTGTTTTGGTTAGATGGGAGAAAAATGTTATGTTAACAATATTTTTATAACCTTTTTATAATAAATATATCTTCTATGATAAATATATATTAAATAGTAAATTGTTATTAATAAATAAAAAATAATTAAAATGTTATGAACTTAACACTTCTTTAAATTAATTTAATGATTAAATTTTATCATTTTTCAAATGCTTGAGTTTAGGGACAATTGATTAGTGATAAATTAAATTATTAAATTTAGGGACAATTGATTAGTGATAAATTAAATTATTAAATTAAGTTTTGGTGACAGTCAATAATAATGTATCAATTTAAGAATATAAATTAAATAAGAGTGTAGTCGTAGAATTAAAAAATAAATAAAATTTTATCAAAAATTAAAATAAAATAAAAAATGAAATGTCCCGCCTTACTCTCAAAATCTAGTCTCGTTTGTACTTGACTTAAAAATAAAGATTTTAAAATGATAGCCATAGTTCTTATCCCTCCCCAAGATACATGGCCTATTAAATGCTACCCAATGCCAAACACATAAATCATCATATACACATTCCTTCTTTTGCGTCATTTTGTTATTAAACAATGTTAAGGATAAAAAAAAATTATTACAAAAAATCATTACATTTTATGCTTTTTAATAGGTTAAGGAGGAAGTCAGGTGAACTCATACTTAATCTTGTCTATAGTAACTTGTCAATTGTATCCATAGAGTATTCCATGTATAGTAGTCAATTACTGCGGAGGCTCCTTCAACTAATTAAGCCATAACAAACTAATGGAATCCATTTACTTTTTTGAAAAGGTAATACTATTTTGTTCATATGTTGTATTTGAGTATAAGCCAATAATAATAATAATAATAATAATAATAATAATATCATTTTGAAGAAAATATATTAAATGAAATCATTTTAAATTTTCGAAATTTTTAAAAAAAAACTAAACCAAAGATAATATGTAAAATTATCAATGTCATAATAATCTCTTACAAATATTTCTTTGCTATTCCTTAAATTAGGTCTTCTTGTGTTTGACAAACCATATTTGTCTTGAAGTCGTAAAGGTTTAATATTGTTTGGATTATATGGTGAGATGAATTTATCAAACACTTGCCTCCAAGGTTGGCCACATATCCACTTGATGGACTTACATATTTTTGCCATTAGAAAGGGGTTAACTCACAATTTTTATTTTATTAAAATATTAACATCATTAAAAGAAAAGGAAAAAAAAAAAATCATAGTGTACTCTACGAAGTAAAGCAATTTGGGAAAATGTTTAGTAAGTCCAGAATGTAGAATTAGCGAAGGCGCCTACATTTTTTTAGGCTGCAAGGTTCATGTGATTGTAGGATCTATCATAAAAAAATCCCTTGAGAAGCAGGTTTCTATACATTGAGCAATATAGATATATATACATAAAGCGATATATATATATATATATATATGTACTTCTTTATAGTGGCTGATGTGAACTTAATGGCTGCCCACAGGTGTGATTCAGTTATGGCCGACACCGATTCAGATCGTGATTCAGGCATGGCTGAGTCCGATTCAGATGAGTACGATAGTGAGGTGGAGCTCGAGATTGCCACAGCCTACGTTTAGCTGTGTATAGAGTACGTGCAAAAGTACTACATGAAGCGACCTAGGTGCACTAGTATCCTGAGTGGGAGGTCATATGTGATTGAAGTACTAGAAGGAAATCCCCAAGTGTGTTATGACATATTCCGCATGGACAAGACCATTTTTAGACACTTGTGTAATGAGTTGAAGCGGCTGCACCTATTAGAGGACACTAGTTGGGTTTCAGTTGAGGAGTCCGTTGGGACAGTGCTATATATCGTCGGACACAACGCTGACTACCGGGTAACTGCCAACCGCTTCCAACATTCTCTCGAGACCATTCAAAGGCGGTTCCGGCGTACCTTGCGTGCTATCCATGCTTTGAGATGTATCATCATCCGGCCCGACGTTGATGCAGCTGAGCTCCCTCAATCACTTCGAGGGAATGAGAAATATTATCCATGGGTTGAGGTATGCTTTGATTTTTCCTTTTTTAGTTCTTAGCTAAATTATCCTTGTGATGAAATTCAATTGTGAAAGATCTATAATAGAGAATAGAAAGAAAACAATATGAAGTATGAAAGAGTTCTTAAGTATTTCTAGTTTTTTTAATTTGAGGTTGATTGACAAATATTAAATAAAGTAGACAAGTTAACATATCAAAGTTGATGTAGACAACCTTGAGTACGCAAACCATTGAAAAAATTCCAATGTCAAATGCAAGTACTACGTCCAACCGTGACTATTGGTTATATGAATTGTTAAAAATGTTCCAATATCTCTAGCTACGTACCTAGGTAGTTGGACAGAACTCTTCAGCCTGTAATAATTGGATACATACATTTTTGTACTAGCAAACTTCACTTTGGTGAACTTCATATTGTTCACACTATATTGCACATAAGTTTAATTTATTAATTACAGCTACCTATTTTTTTAACAGAAATGTGTGGGGGCTATCGATGGGAAGCATATAAGTGCTTCTGCCCCATCCGGTAGGACTACCGCATTTAGAGATAGATGGAGTGATATCACCCAAAACATGATGTGTGCATGCAACTTTGACATGCGGTTTACATATGTGCATTCGGGATGGGAAGGGAGTGCAAATGATTCACGAGTCATGCAGGATGCACTTGGACACATGGTTGTCAAAATCCCGATCTGGATCCTACGATCCTACGATTTTACGATCTCACCTACCCAAAACGATCTAAATCTTTCAAGGGTCTTTACGATCATTCAAGATCAGTAGGATCGTATGATTTTGACGATCCCAAACAACCTTGGTTTCTTGTAACCTTCTTTAACTTGATAAAAGGCTCAGTTGGACCCAAATTAAAAATAAAATCCGAATAGACCAAGTTTTTCCACTCTAATGTATAGAGAGTGTCAGTTAGACTCAAATAAAAAATATTCTAATAGAGTATCACATTTTGAAGTTTTTGGCCTTTAAATAATGCTTACAAATGACTGTAGTGATGTATGGTAATTATATCAATAAATGTATAATTTATGTGATTATTTAACATACCAATGTGTATTTTTTGTTTTTTTCTCAAATAATGTAGGATCTTACGATCTACGATCCGATCCTACGATCCACGATCCTACCTACCTTCCACGATCCTACGTAGGATCCCGATTTTGACAACCTTGCTTGGACATGCCGAGTATGAGTTCCCTTGGCCGCCTAGAGGTAAAAAAAAAAAAAAAATTTCTGCATTTGATTTTTGATTTGATCATTGTTGCATCTGACTTCGCATTTCCAAAGTATTTTGTAGCATAGTACAGATGTGAAAAACTATTCAAAATGGGATTATGGAGTAGTAGGATGAAATTCTTGTCTATGATAATTCTCAAAATGGGTGTGAATCTTTGTGGGTTGTGTGGTTTTGTCATATTTTTTTAAATCTCATGTCACATATTTTATTCATGAATGTCTTTTCATAGGTTTGGTTAAATTTAGATATTTACGTTAGTGCACTTAGAAATCCAAACTGAGGTCAATGAGTTTGTAACTACTTCATATTTTGTCCTTTGTGTAAAAAAAAAGAATACCTTGTATACACTGCACTTGATTGGTAGCTAGGTAATTTTATTATATCTAAACTAATTCACTCAATACATGAATTGTGTGATTCACATTTAGCACTCTATATCATGGATAAAAGGCCGTGTAAAAGTTTGTAATGTCACTCAGAAAATTTGCTTTCATGGAGTAGTAAGTTATAGTCAATCACTGCATGGTCACTCATTATTTAAGCTGACATCAAAAAACTTTAGTGCATGGTTCGTATACATACATGTATAGATACACTTCCGTAGTAAGGAACTAGCAAGAATAGTTGTGTTGGGTAACATTAATTGGCAATGGTTATCACTCGTATTGCAGGATCGTACTACCTCGTTGACTCGGGGTACGCAATAGGCAGTGCATTCCTCCCCTCACACAAGTCCACACGCTACCATGCCCAAGAGTTTCGGGGTGCGAACCGGCAGCCTAGTACCCCATAAGAGTTGTTCAATTATAGGCATTCCTCATTACGGATGGTGATTGAACGGTGCTTTGGCGTCTTGAAGGCGAGGTTCCCTGTTTTGACTGGAATGCACTCCTTCTCTATCTCTAGACAACGGCTGATTGTGACTGCTTGCTGTGCATTGCACAACTTTATTCGCATGTATAATCGGGCAGATGAACTGTTCCATGTGTGGGAAGGATCATTTGTGCGTAACAGAGATGCAAACCTAGCAGGAGCTGCACGCGTAGGCAGTGGGGGCACTGAAGAAGCTTTTAATTCTCGGGCACAACGAGCAATGTCGGAGTATCGTGATGTGATAACTGCTGCTATGTGGGCAGATTACATTGTTCAATGATTGAGCTTTTTGGGAATAGATTGTAAATGTGGATGACATGGAACTTTGTATAAGTCTAGATGAACATTACTGTATTTTGTTTTTTTATAGGTTTGTATAACTTTGTAGTGAGCCTCTTTATTTTGGACTGCAGGGGCTCTTACTGTTGTTTATGGTGAACTTAAAATGCTTGCCCCTTTTTTTGTCTTGGTGTCTTGTTTTTATTGGTATTTTTATATGTATAATTATTTTATTAAAAATTTTAGAATATGTTGATTTAAAAACTACACTATGATTCATAGAATCATGCCATCAACCTTTAGATTATAAGAGTAGTCAATTTTTCGCTTATTAAGAAAGTGTGGTCAATTGTAAAAAATATTTAATACTTGTTTTTTTTATATAACTTTAACAGTTTACATGAGATATGAATTTTTCGATATGTTGATAAATAACATCCAATTAATACATAGTTTGGCTTGCAAGTTCAGAACAAAAAAAAAAAAATGTGATCTAATAATAACATTTCAAAATATTCATCTAATAAAAAAATGTGGCGAGATGTATCACATAAAGTTTTTATTAAGGCTCCATTCAATTCACATAATTGAGTAACAATGTTGGATTTTATACAAGTGTGTTTAACTTATAGTTGAACATTAATTGTATATGCAAGTGATGAATATATTTAAAAACAGTCTCATATACCAAATCTTGTTCGTTCGTACTCAAGAAATTCTATCAAAAGGATACTGTTAACAACATTTGGTGGCATATTTGAATAAGCCGTAAAAATAAAAAATAAAATAAAAAAGATACGTACTATTATCATCCAACAAGGATAAGGTACATATTGTAAGAGTCAGCCCGATACATATTGTATACACTAGCAAAATGGATGACTCAAGATTGTCTAAACATATTACACATCACATCAAGTTCAGAATGAGTTAGTAGTACATAATAAGATAATATAGTTACATAGTAGGAATGAACACATCATCATAACAGTTTGGTTTACACCATCGTCATAGTAAGCAGTAGTGCAAGCACGGTGCAAAACAAACACCAAGCAATGAACCTAATCTTCGCCATTTTCTTTGGCTGATCTAAGGGGTGGACCTTGTCATGTATGACCCTCAATTCCTCTCGCAAGACACATAGCTCTTCTTGTAGTTGTTGGAAATCCTCCGCATATGACAATGGCGTCTTCAAGGGAATACACCATTGAAAAAACCGACATGCGTCCTTTGGGCAACATTGGAAAAGCCTGTACCGGTTCTCATTTCGCATATCCGAAATCTTTACACTTGCTTTCAAGCCACAAAAACAATTGCAATTTCGGAACCGAAGGCCATCGTCAATATCGTCATGCATTGTGTCTGACATCTGCAAGAAGAAGCCACAAACCTACTCACTTTTTACACACTACAAAACGTAATCAACACTATTAAACAACCATATTTGATGGTACGTACGTAATATACATACATATGTATATGTGGACCAAAATTATTACTTTAAATGTCTTATGTAATATTGTACACTTTTTTTTATTCTATATATATATATATATATATATAGTATGCGTTTATTAAGTTTAACAATACAACCTTCTAAAAAAAAAAAATAGTTTAACAATACAAAGTAAACCAATAACTGTCTATGTACGTATTTGCATTTCATTTAATATACAAAACAAAGTCTTTGCAGCAGCAAGATCTAATGAGAGACATTTAGCAAATGTGCATATCAATCATAAATAAATAGTTTCTGTAGATAGACTGTTACAATGCACCACCAAGTTGAAACATGATTTTATTCATAGAAATTTCCAAACAGTCTGAATTCAGTAATAACATCATCATTTAAAACACAAGAAAAGCAGGACAAGAACGTTCTGTCATAGTTCAGTTATATGTACTGTAATAAAATATTAGACAATTCATTTCGGAGTAGCAGTTAACACAGATAAACAAGAAAGTATTGAAAGGAAAGAAACTCTTTGAACCTTGCTACAAGAAGCCACAACCTAAAAATTTCTGTTTACAACGAAATGAACCAACCCAAAAATCTACAATTACAATTGAGTAGGCCTCATAACTATGTGCAATACCAGCACATGATTACGGAAGGAAACAATCATAAATCATGAGCAACATCTTATCATCAGTGATGATCTGTTGTCTTTATTTGATAAGTTACCCACGCAGTTGGTGAACCTCAACCTTCACCTTGACCTTACAACATAGGAGATGCCACATGAGCTAGATCACATTGCATCATTAAAAATATTCATATCAGAGATTCAGAAGTCAATATAAAGCCCCAAGATACTTTTAATTCTTCAACATTATCCAACCAAAAATGACCATCACCCTAAAACTGTTGACATGAGCAGTCTAGTAGCTCACTTGTGTGACTGCACTAAATTTAGAAGAGGGTGCTACATGCTATATGCATGTTCTGCTCATTATTTATTCCTTCTTCCAGTTAATTTACAACTTGAATTTATCCACACACACATATATAATAAGAATAAAGTAAACCTCAGTAAATAATGGGCTCGTGAATACGGTGGCATCATTTGAATTTTTTTTTTAATAGGTAATTAAAAATTTTTTGATATTGAAAATACAAATAAAAGAGTTACTTAAGTATACAGGGAGTATACAACTGACGACCATACGTATTCAACTACCTTTTCACCCATCAAGACATACATATCATTAAGGATAATTTTTAGTAATTCAAAGAGTCACCCCTGCAGCTATTCATAAACAGCTAGAACTATAATTTGTGGCAATACTAACTAAATTTAAAACAAAAATTTCCAAGATTGAAGAGCACAATATAAGCTATTTTTTTAAGAAAATCACTGTTCACAGAACCCAAACAGAGAAAACCGACAGTACTCAAATCTACAAATCAGCCTCAGAGAGACATCATATCAAGTTCAACGTGTATACTATATTAAGTGAAAAACAAAAAACAGTAGATTTTGTGCATTATTCATTTATTCTATATGCAGGTATTAGCCAAACATTGAGAGTACCAATTACCAACAATAAAAAGCTACAATCTTCATACATTATAATGAGGAAATCAACATTAGCAATAAATAAAAATAGGTAGTTTTGTTCTGCTCCCTATAATTGAGGAACACATTACATCCATCATATCCAAATTGAATTCAACAAAATTCAGTCAAACCTGTCACAAATTCATGAGTAATTAAACTACACCCAATCAACTAAAACTAACAGTACAAATTCACAAATGAAACTCATAATCAGCTACGGAGAATTTCATATTAGCTTATAAATCACACTCAAAAGACCCTCAAATTTCAAACAGCAAGCAAGTAACATTGGAGTTTGGTTGCTGTGAAGCCCTAGGAAAAACCACAACAAATTATTAATATATAGAGTTCTCAGATTTGTTAGAATTTTTTTTTTTTTTTTTTTTTTTGTTTAATCTTCCGACCCTTTCTCGGCAACCAAACAGAGTGTTAAGAAAAATGGAAAATCGACTGGGTTGTAAATCAAAAATTGTTTCAACAGCAAAAGATTTTAAGAAAACCCTTCTACATTTCGAGAACGTATGGCGTGTATATTTGGATTGTAAATCAACTATTCTCTCAACAACAAACAAAGAACTGGAAAAATGGGTTTTCCCGATTGGTGAGGAAAAACAAGGAAAAAAAACAAAAAAAAAAAAACACAAACAAGTGGAGACATCTGAGTGAAGAAGGAAATGTTCACTCTTTACACAAAAACCCATTGACAAGCAAGGTGAAAGTGAGATTCGAACCTGGATCTTCAAGTGATGGGTCGCCGGCGACAAAAGCTCGATCTCGGGCTCGATCTTCGAATGTTGACGGCGGAGATGAGATACGACAACCGTGAAGCCTAGCCGTGGATCTTCTTTGGCGTCAATGGAGATAAGGACGGCGTGGGTTTGGCTTTTTGGTGGAGATGAGGTCGGCGTGGGTTTGGCTTTTTGGTGGATCTTCTTTGGCGTCAATGGAGATGAGGACCGTGTGGGTTTGGCTTTTTCGTGGAGATAAGATACGACGACCGTGAAGCCTAGCCGTGGATCTTCTTTGGCGTCAATGGAGATGAGGACAGCGTGGGTTTGGCTTTTTGGGTTTCTGCTCTGAGGGAAGACTAAGGGAAGACTGAAGACTGAAGAGAAAGGGATAAAGACAGAACAAAAGGAATAAAGAAGGGATAAAAAATGGATTAAAAAATTATTATTTAATACGTTGTCAGCTTTTTTTAACATTAAAAACACACATACCAAACACATATTTTACATTTTTTGAACACTGAAAAATATTGTTTAAACTATGATACCAAACACATTTTTTTGTTTTATTAACACTAAAAACACGTTGTTCAACAACACTTTTCAAACCACAATTTTCACAACTTTTTAAACAACAATTTTTGAAAACTATTACCAAACGGGCTCTAAACGTAGACAAATCCCTAATTTGTCCTACATCAAATCCCCTCCTCCTCCACCAAACGAGAAGAATGAGATACTAACAGCAGACAAACAATGCATCACAGAGAGAAAGAAGGCTATTTTTATAAACATAAAAGTAATTGATCATTAGTAAGTAGTAACAGTATTACACAATAGTCAATACTAGCTTCATTGGTGCAACAAATCTTAAGTAAAATAACCCAAAATGGCCGACATAACAACAGTGAAATGAAATAAAGTGAGCAAAACTGTCAAAATGAGAAAATGCAACTAAAGAAAAAGTCACTTAAGTTTATATGTGTGTATATATATATATATATATATATATATGACCAAAAAGTGATGCACCAAGTTGTGTTCAGAACAACTCCATTTGGATTCAAGTATATATGTATTTTGAAATAAGAGCACAAGACTAATTCAATAAATGCATCAGATACAAACTTGTAGGCAAGAAAACATACATTTTTTGCTGATTTTGATGAAAACCAATTAGCTGAAGGTGATGGCCCATGCAAACTACCTGCATCACTGCAAATCAGTGCATTTCAAAAAATCCAAAGACACCAAAATGCTTTCTTATCTGTAACAAAAAATGGCTTACCATTTGATTCGAGTTCACTAGTCTTTTCCTTGCGCTTTTTCTTCTGAATGAATGATATTAAGAAACATAAGAACTTGCCTAAAAGGAAATTGATGGGAGACAAAAATTGAGGCAAAATAGCATACTTACTGCTATTAGTGCATCCAAACCCTCCATTACAGGAGGTTTCAAACTGCTCAAGTCAACTGCAATAAATAAAATCATTTCAACTTTTAAGCTAAATGGCAACATTAGACAGATAATTCTATGCAAAATAACTACATGTCACACTTAGTGACAGTTGCTAATTTAAACATGAGGCTTGAGGGCTCAACCAATCTAATCATGCACTATAGAGACAAACCTAAACATAAACAGTTTACCGTCACTATTCAGGAGATCATGTGTTACTGCATGACCAGCTTGTGCCAGAGACACTAGCTACATGTTAAGAAGAAAGAACTGGTCAGGTCCTGGAATGAAAAAAAAAAGAAAAAAGGACTAGACTAGGTTTATGTCATCTAAGCATACTAATTACAACCTGCATAGCAGCGATAAACTCCTTGAAACCAAGGTATCCCTGTCGCTTCGAATCTGTGATTGCCCACACCTGTAAAATAAAAAATAAAAAAATAAATAGTTAAGTAAAAGAGTGAGCTTATTCAACTTAAGGAAACAAAAATGGTAGATGAACTAATGAAGACCAAAAATAACATTGGTAAAAGTAATAAACAAAAAAAAGGCATGTCAATTAAGGAAGTAGCAGAGAGTATGACTCCGGATAGAATAGAATATAGGAAAAAAATATACATGTAGCCCACCCTAACTAATTTGTTGAGGATCCATAGCCAACACCAAAATTTGGGACTTGTTATTGTTGTGTTGTTAAATTTAAAAATGAAGTACAAGAAGCAAAGAAAACTAATCCACATAGTCTTGAACCAGTTAGAATAGATTCAGCCAAAAAAAAAAAAAAAACAGTTAGTATGGTAGTTAATGAGCTCTAATTCAACCAGCACCTCTTCCTTATAAGTGCAAGGTGGAGGGTGAGATTGTGGGTTCATGACCCATCGGGGGAGTGTGTGTGTAACTTACCAATCAAAAAAAGTATGGAAAGAGTTCAAAGAACAAACACAAGCAATCCAACACTAATGACCAGTTTGAATGGAGGGGGAGGGAGAGGAGTAGAGTTGGCTAGAAATTAGAGTAGATTTGGCCAGAAATTAGAGTAAAGTAGGCTAATTTCCAGCCAACTCTACTCCCCTACCTCCCCCTCCACCCAAACTGGCCATAAGGGACTAGTTGTAAGACTACACTATTTCAGAACTGTTTACCATAACTCTGATCTGGCAGATTGTAAGTGGTTGCCTATCACCTACACATGGACCCACTTTTTTTCTTACACCACTCGCACTCTGTCACATCATAGTTGTGGCAAAGAAGTTTTGAGATAACTTGTGGTACTAGATTTTCTAGCCATAAGGTGGTAAATGAGACGTTCAAACCATGTTGAAATTATTCAATGCACCTAGTATACTACACCATCCTCTCACATAAATGTGAGCCGTGGGTCCCGCACATGTTCCTAACTCATATGTGCGGGAGAGGTCATATGCACTGGGTGTACAAAATAATTTCTCCAAACCTTGACATCTAACATATAAGCCAAAGAAAGCTATTACATCAACTAATCTATAGTTTATGAGATTCCAATAAAGCTCGCTCTGCTACAACATATGTCAAACATTTGCTTAGGGTTTTACAAAATCACAGTAACTAAACCACTAATAGCGTTTATAAAGCTATTCGTATAAGAAATTATCAAATAATACTAACTATTGGTACTAGTAAAAAACAAAGCAAAAACAAGAAATGAAAGCACTTGCAAAACCTATTCTTAAAAATATAATCAAAATTAGCGAAGAAAAAAAATTAAGGAAATCAGACCTGCTTGAGATCTTGCCTGGACAGATTCGACATGGCGAAGAACTTGGTGGCATCATTACTAGTAATGCGGCCATCGGTATCTGAACAAAAAATGAAACGCATAGTTTAAACATTTAAAATTAAAAATTTTTCTTTTCGTTTCTTCCATTTTTTTTTTCTTGGGAACCAAACAGAGGAGCGGATATGAAAATTCATGTACGGGTAGTACGTACCTGCATCAGCGTAATTGAACCATTCCTGATAGATCTGCTGGTGCTCTTTGGAACACGTAGTGATTGGAATCGAAGCGATCTCCATGGTAAAGTAGATTCTTTACTTTCTGGATTTTTTCAAATTTTGAAAATGGGAGATATACTTTGTCTACTATAAATGGAAATTTAAGCATGAATTTTTTTTTTTTTTTCAAAAATTAAAAAAATAAGAAAAACACTTTCTCTGATTTCTTAGCTTTTGTTTCGGGATTTTGTGGGGAACAGAGAATTAGAGAGAGGCCTATTTGCCAAAGAATACAGCAAAATGTGAATGCGTGATCGTGACTCGAGACGAGGTGTGTTACACGATAACGTCGTCGTTTTCAATGCACATACGACAGCGTTTACAGAGAGAGAGAGTAAGGGCCTGTTTGGGTAAAGAATTTTCGTCACTCAATTTCCATCACTCAATTTCCATCACTCATCACTCATCACTCATAACTCATCACTCATCACTCATCACTCATCACTCAATTTTTCACATCCGTTTGCCTTCATCACTCAGTTTTCATCACTCACTATTTTTCACACTATTTGGAGGGCCCACACCTGTCACGTACCAGTTTTTTTTTTTTTCACTAGCAGCTTCTTCTTTTTTTTTTTTCCCTCCTGGGTTGGCTGTTCGGTCTGGGGTTTTTTTTTTTTTTTTTTTTTTTTTCACTAAGTTTGGTGAGTCTAGGTACTTAAAAAAAAAAAAAAAAAAAAGCCAACGCCAACCCAGAAAAAAAAAAAAAAAAAAAAAAAAAAAAAAAAAAAAAAAAAAAAAAAAAAAAAAAAAAAAGCCGCCAACGCCAACCCAGAAGAAAAAGAAAAGGAAAAAAAAAAAAAAAAAAAGCCAACGCCAACCCAGAAAAAGAAAAGAAAAAGGAAAAAAAAAAAAAAAAAGTCAAAAGGTGGTCAAAGTTGCGGCTGTGGGTCCCTCATGTGTGTTTATTTACGGAAATGCCATTGAGTTATGAGTTATGGAAACTGAAAACAGCCTTTTGTTGTTTTCAGTTTCCATAACTCATAACTCAAAAATCAGAGAATTGAGTGATGGAAACAGAGTTATGGAAACAGAGTTATCGTTTGGCCAAACAACCTTTTTGCTATGGACCCCACCATTTTTGAGTTATGAGTTATGGAAACTGAGAATTGAGTTATCAAAAAACTCAATCCAAACGGCCCCTAAAGTTTACGGTTAAAAGTTAAAAGTTTTGAACTGTATATATGTTAACGGGCACGCGCCAAAGAGAGAAAAGTATAAGCTGTGATTGCACCTACAGAATGGAAAACCAACGCTCTTCTGGCCGTTTGGTACGGAATATATTTTCCTTCTCTCTCTCAAATTTTTAAAAATTGAAGAAAAAAGTGGAGCTTTAAAAATGAGGATGTTGGACTCAATTCAACTCTAAATTGTAAAAGGATTTGAAAATTTTCAAATGGATTTAGAGTGGATTTGGGTTCACATTTTATAACACACTAGCATTTAGGATAGGTTTGTGCTTGGGAATGGTTTAAAAATCCTTCTATTTCTCTCTTCAAATATTGTTTAATTTAGTGCACAAGTATTTAGGGCTTACTAATAATTAAATTTTGTTAAATAGAACTTTAGATGTTACTTTAGGTTAAATCCCATAAGATCTAAATGCTAAATTTTAATCCAGCTCATGATTTAATAAATGAATGAATTTGGACTGTTGTGAGTCTTTCAAATACATATGGAAAGTATACCACTACACAACTTTGGTGTGATGATCACTTCAGAAATACAAATTTTTGTAGAATCACTAAGGTGGATGGGTGGATAAGTTGGGGTTCAAGTTCAGATAAAGAAATAAAAAAATAAATACATATGGGATAGATTTGGAATAGAATTTTTAAAATTTTAATAGGTTAGTGAAAATATGGTATGTAAAATGTTTAGAGGGTTTGGATTTGCAAAAGCCTTTTTATCTTATGAATAATCTTTAAATGAAAAGTGCTATGTTCACAACAGTGTCGGAGGCAGAATTTTAGTCTAGAGGGGGCAAAATTAAAAGATGATATTAAAAGTAAAATTAATCTAAAAAATATTAACCAACAATAATAACAAAATAAATAAAAAGTTGTAAGCAAATATGAATATATTTCATATTATTAAAATAAATAAACAAAAATAACCAATTCATAGCTACTAAAAAATTTATAAACTGATGGAGTAAGAATGTGATTAGTGTTACTTAAAAAATATAATGAATAAATGTTAGAAATTATTTTTTGTAATTGGTGACATGCTAATTTGTAAGATATAAGTAGTAAAATTTGTAATATCTCTAGCATCCTTCAAGAATAAAATGTTGTAAAAAGTATCATAAATATTAAAAATGGTGTAAATAATGATATAAAATAAAATATAAAAAATAGTGAAATAGGTGCAAGTTGCAGTAGGACAAGACAAAAACAATGGTTTGGTGACTTTCAACAAAGTTGAAGTCCTTTTTTTCAATTTTTTTTCCCCCATGTCAGAATGTAACTACTTTATATTACTATTGCTAAAATTTTTTAGGAGAAGTGTGGGGCGGTGGGGGGGCACCTGCCCCCCCTCGCCCCCCTCTGGCTCCGCCAGTGGTTCACAACAAAACATAGGTTTTTTTATTATTTTATTTTAAAAACAAAACAAACCATAGGTGGTTAGTTATTATTGGTTATAAATTGAACCTATTACTGAAATTACTTTTTTACCTACTAATAACAACTCATAACAATTTGCTACATAAGATTTGTTGTGAAAATATTTTAAAAATGTTAAGAACATAACATTTCTTTTTTATTAATAACACATCATTTGTTTTAATAAGTAATAACACAAAAATTTTACAAATGATGGTATTTAAATGCCCATCATGACAATGATAGGCTCTATATGGAGAGTCCGTGTTTAAGGGTATCTGAACAAAATACAATTTCAAAATTTAAACAAAAAAGTACAATTTTATATTTTAAAAAATTAGGAGCAAATATCATAGGATTGAATTCTCTAAAAAAAAATTAAAATTAAAATCAGCTGTTGCATTGCCATTTTAAAGAAGGAAAAAAAAAAAAAAAAATATATATATATATATATATATACACACAATAAATTGTGACATTGCTAGAGAATTTATGTGGTAATGTGTTTAGGCCTTCTGGGATTGCCCACGAGCCCATGCAGTCTGGGCTTACTACGGTGTTTTTCCCACTGCTGGTTCCCTGCATTTTCAATGGTACATGGTTATGGTGGAACACTTTGAAGAAGATAGTGTTGCTTTTATTGTCATGGCAGCGTGGGCAATTCGGACTAATAGAAACGAAATTCGGCATGGTGGTAAGAAGAAGAGTAGGCTGGAATTAATACATTGGTGTGGTCATTATCTAGATGAATATCATGCAGCACAGGTGGTTCCCACGAAGCCATCTCGGAAGGTTGAAGTCAATTGGTCACCTCCTTCAGCTCCTTTCTATAAAATTAATGTGGATGGGCTACTTTTTCAAACCATAAGAAAGCTAGGGTGGGTTTTATTATCCGAAATGTGGAAGGAAGAGTGATAGCTGCTCTTAGCAAAAAAATAATAATTAAGGCTCCACCTGGGGCTCTTGATAGCAAAAGCTTTTGAAGCGGTATTCATGATTTTATCTTGGAATGTGACTCTCTCATTAATTCCAAGGCTTTGTGTAAATAATCTTCATCTCCTTCTTCTGTTGAACCAATTGTTTATGGTATGTTATCCGCTATGCATGAATTTCGGCGGGTAAAGATCTCCCATGTATGTAGATAAGACAATTGCCCTACTCATTTGTTAGCTAAACATGCTTTCAGTATTGTCAATTTCTTTATTTGGATTGAAGAGAGTTCTTATTTTTTTAGATCAAACTTATCTCCATAATGTACTTGTTGTCTTTCATTCTAAATAAAGAATAAAGTTGGTTTCTTTACCATAAAAAATAAAAAATAAATAAAAAAAAATTATGACATTGGCTCTATACAGGGAGAAGTTATACCCTATTACGAGTATATGTATCTTCTCACTCACAGTAGGTGAGCCCTACTACCCACTTGTTGCAAGAGAGAAGATATATATACTTGAAACAAGGTATATTTTTCCATACATAAGGGTATTAAGAGTACTTGGCCTAACTTGCTAGCCTCATCGACTAAGAAGGAGCAGGCACAATAACTACGTGGACCCCTTTATTTAGAGCATTATTATTGGTGATGCTAAAAAGCCATATTGCTATTTTTAGCACCATCAATTCTAAAAAGTAAGCTACAATGGTGGAGTTAAACTTAAAAATTTTAGCTACTCATCTACGGTGTACAACCATCTATAGTTGTGCATTATAGCAAGAAGCTTAAAGAAAAAAAAAATTATTAAACCTCCCATTAAAATAATGTTTCTTCTTTTTTTTCTTTTTTTTCTTTTCCCGTTACAGACTCTTCGTTTCCCCCAAGCTCTTCAGTTCTCTCTTCCTCCATCCCCGCCTAACTCCAACCATTTTTCTTCCTTAACTCGCCTCCAATACAAGCCCATTGCTGACCCATTTTTGGCGTTTGTGTTTGTGCTTCAGTATGGCTTTCGGTGTGGGTCCGGCTCCCCTCCCGTTCAACTATCTCCCATTCTCTCCCATTTTAAAATAGATGAATGACATGTGGCACATAAATGATCTAAAGGTAGGAGAAAGGACACATCAAACCCCATTTATTTCTCAAGCTATCTTCTCTCTTCTCTTCTCTGCCCCTTCTCTCTTCCCTTTGCAACGTCACCTTTGTTCAAACTACCTTCTCTTACACCAAGCACATTGCAAAGAGCCTAACCTAAGTGAGGAGAAAAGCTTTTAGGAGGATCTCGGTAGCAGAGCGATACTTTGTGTAGTGGCCTGATTGGATAAAAGGTAAGAGTTCAATGACTCTAGGTTCTTCGTCGACGGTTGCAAGATTTCTTTTCTCTGATTTTTAGTGGCCTGATTCGGTGGTGGTAGAATGGGTCTCAACTAGGGTTGGTGGTAATTTGCAATGCTGCTATGCTGTGATTTCGATGTGGGTAATGTCTTTGGGTATTGATGGTGACAGTAAGGTATTACCACTTTGTTTGTTTCAGTATTAATGTTTTCTGGAAAATTGTTCATTTTTCAAAGAGCATTTTCTAGAAAACTGTCTCATTTTCCAGTGTTTGGTAACGACCTTGAAAATGAGTTTGAGAATGTTTTCTGGTGTTTGGTATGCAAATTTTTTTTTTTAAATATTTCTTGTATAATTTAAAACATGTATATTATGTAAACTAACTAATGTAATCATTATAAATAAAAAACCAAGAATGAATTTGGTTTTCATACTAAAATTTTGACAATAGATATAATCAAAATTAATTAGTTGTCAAATTTTCATAATCTTTACCACTCATCTTGCTCATATATATAGACAGTAACGTACGTACACACACATATATCAACCGTTTGTCTCTATATATATAAATTTGACAGGGGAATTCATTTTCAATAAGTATAAATAACAATAACTTTTAATTGTCTACTCTTTTTGTTGGTATACTAATTGTTTACTATGGTCAACCACAAGTCTTCAATATTACTATAAATTATGTATTTACATAATGTACTGTAATATATCATCACTGTATAATATCTGCCAACAAAAAAAGTATTTGCCAACAAATGCAATTCTTCTAAACAATTATCATTCATTATATAACAATATTATTAGTCCACGGTAAAGATTGTCTCATGTAAAAGCAATTTAGAGCAATGTAGGTACTATGTTTAAAATTTTCATCTTTTACTTCATACATTCTTTCGTCTTCTTCTTCTATTATTTTATTTTAATTTTATTTTTTTTCACTTTATGTACGAAAAAGAAATAACTTCTGCTTGGAATCCATCAAACTGAAAATTTTCTTAGAGAAAAAAGAAAATCGAACTTGAAATTCAAAGCAAAGAATTGGGATTTTGGTAGAGAGAAATGAAATAATTTGTTCTCCTTTACAAGTCAGAGCTATTGACCGATTAGTGATGGGAAAAAAAATTTAATTAGAGAATGGGAAAAAAAATTTAATCAGAGAATTGTGTTATAGAGGGGAAGCGAGACATGGAGAAAAGAGAGGCGAGAGACAATTAGAGAGAGAGATCTATGGGAAGAGTAGAGACCAGAGTTAGTGACAGTGAGGGTGTGAGGAGAGAAAAAGTAAAGGGAAGAAAGAAAAAGTGAGAAAACTTACCATGAGAGAGAGAATGCACCAAAAAATTATGTTTCCCATGGCTATAGACGAAAATAATATTTATAGGAGATGCAACGCGTGAGAGAGAGATTGTTTTCCAAAAAAAAAAAAATTTGGAAAACAAACTATAGAAAATAAGCCTTATTTTTATTAGGGTTTTCCGTTGACCAAAGATAGTTTTCCATTGACCAGGTTTTTTTTGTATTACCAAATACTAAAAAAATGTGAAAAACTATCTTTATAGAAAGTTTTCCAACGAAACAAACAGAGCGTACAATTGTTTTGATTATGGGATTACGATGATACTAAAATTTTTCTATGGGTTTTTTAGTGGGTATAATAAGAACACAACGCAAGGAAGATTTTTTTTTTTTTTTTTTTTGGGGTATGGATTTTCTAGTGGGAATAGGTTACTAATTTCGTTACTCATTTCCTAATTTTGATTGTAAAAGTTCACAAAATGAGTTGAATTTATATACAAGTTTCTAGCTGTGATTATTACACAAGTTTCAGTTTTTGAAAGTATTATATTTGCATTCATGTAATATAAAAAAATGATCTTTTTATTGATTCCTTTGAAGAGCTCAGGTAGTTTGAAACAATGATGAATTTGTTAAAAACTCTTTGAATTTTTGTGTTGTGTTTCGTTGCATACCTAGTTCATTGGCAATGTGTTGACACAGAGGTGATGTTGTAGAGGGAAGAGAGAGGGGAAAAGAAGAAAAGATAACTTGAGAAATAAATGGGGTTTGACGTGTCCTTTTTTCTACCTTTAGATCATTTATGTGCCACATGTCATTCATTTATTTTAAAATGGGAGAGAACGGGAGATAATTGAATGGGAGGGGAGCCGGACCCTTCGACGTTTGTGTTTGTATTTCGACGTGGATTTTGGGCTAGGTTTTGGGCTATGTTTGTGTTTCAGGCTGGGTTTGTGTTTCAAGCAT
The DNA here is from genome assembly GCF_001633185.2 of Quercus lobata. Taxonomy (NCBI): domain Eukaryota; kingdom Viridiplantae; phylum Streptophyta; class Magnoliopsida; order Fagales; family Fagaceae; genus Quercus; species Quercus lobata. The sequence continues at coordinate 7,350,133 of NC_044911.1, read as the reverse complement.
GGATTTGTGTTTCGGCCTTTCGGGAGTGGGTTTCGGCCTTTCTCTTGTGTTTCAAGCATGGGTTTTCAGCCTCTTAGTTTGTGTTTTGGGCTGCGTTTTTGCTGGTTGTTGTCGATCTGTGGGTTTTTTCTTGCTTTTCTGATCTAGGTTTTTGCCCGTAGTTTTCCTTGTTTTTTTCTAGTTTTTTTTCTCTTTTATTTTCTTCTTCTTCACTGGTTTTTAATGGGTACTGGTTACAGTGGTGGGGTTGTGGTTGTGCGGTGGTTTCCATGGCTTTGATGGTGCTTGTGGTTGTGTTTTGGCTATTAAATGAAATATTATTTTATTGTGTTAAAAGCTAAAATAAAACCATTGATGTTAAATGTTTTGTGAAGTGAGAAAGTAAAATAGATCAAGTAGCTTTTTGTGGTGTCAAATAACTAAAAAAATAACTCCATCATTGTGGATGCTCTTATGTTGTTGTTAGCACATTCTCAGGTTGATTCAGAATTAGCTATTAGAAACAAACCTTATCAATTTCATTTTTTTAGACAATCACGTTATCAATTTCCAATTTTTTTTTTTTTTTCAGGGAATTGGTAATACCATTGTCATTTTCAAACAAATTTTGTTTCACCATTGGCCATCTCCTAAATTATTTTGCATATGGGGTAAAAAGCCAAAAAGAATAATAATATTTTACATAAATCCTCCTTACAACGGTCATTTCACTTGGAAAGCGAGAGTAGAAACTGGAATATAAAAAAACGTTAACTACTTTTTTAGCCTTCATTGGTGAATGTAAGAGCAATAGAGTATTTGCATAAGCTTATCTAAAATAACATAAAGCCCAAAATTATGAATCGATTATGCCCAACATAAAATTAATAAAAATGAATCCTAAAAATTACCCACATTAGATTATGAACTGGTTATGCAAAGTGAGATTTTGCTATAATGCTTATGCAAATATACAAGTCACTTTAGCTCGTGCAAAATAATTTTTTATTATTTCTTTTTGTTTCTCGAGGGTGAATAAAGAATGTGGATGATGGTTATTGTGTACGAAGAAAGATAATTGATTAAAAAATCAAGAAAAATTGATATTTTAATGAAATAGATAATAGAATAGATAATCAAATGTGGTTGTTTTGAAAAATGGTTAGCTAAAATAGAAATAGTAAAATTTTATTATAAAACAAACAGTAGTTTTTGCATAAATTGGTGTGAATGCTCTTGATGTTGATCTCTAGGGGAGTTAAATTTATTTTATTTTGAAAAGTAATGAGGTCTATGAACAATTCAAAACAAAGAAGAATGTCAATATAAATTTTGTAAATCTCAGGATAGTTTAGTGTAATTTTCCCATTTCACAATAGAAAAATAAAGGAATAAAGAAAAAAAGAAAAACTTTAATAAAGTATAATAAACCATAATTACATGAATATATTAGATTTAGAGAAAAATTCCGAAAGGAGAAGGAAAAATACAATGAAAAAAAAAATTATTTTAAACAAATAAAAAATCAATACCTAACCCATTTATATAACTTTAACAAGCCCCAACTCTACTGGAAAAAGTATTTTATAAATATGTATAAATCTCGCATTACTCTAAGAGGATGGTCTCATGAGACCGTCACATTTATATGGTTCTCACCCTCAAAGGGGAGAATCAAGAACAGTGTATTCCAAAGTATATGTTTTGTTGATGTAGATATTTTTCAAGAAATACCAATGGTCTTTCCAAGCAACCAGAGAACCAAAGATAATTCAATACCAAATATGGTGTGGAGTGTAGTCCTGTCCAATGTGAACCCATACACCGTAATCCCTGCTCTATTATTCTCAAAATATGTCACTGTAAAAAAAATTAAAAAGAAAATCAGATCGGAAAATAAATTGAAAAGTATATTGGATGGTACAGATACATCATAATGTTAATTTAAGTAAAATCAATGCTTCTTTCTATCAATTAAAAAAAAAAAAAAAAAAATCAATGTAAGCATATTATCTATGTACAGAGTTGAGGTTTGAAGTAGATTTACTCCAACTCATTACATGGTGGCTCAAATGAGTATTCACTTGTATTGTTAGTTGCATGTCCTATTTAATAATTATGCGACTTGTTTAAAGGATATAATGAGTCATGTGATTTAATACATGCGAATGATACCATCACACATCCTTGGTGCGATGATCACTCCACAAGTATAAGTGTTTGCGATGATCACACACATACACTTAGATTAGGCTAGAATAGAATTTCTATCTTGTATAAAAATTAAAAAAAAAAATGATATTATAAATCGCCTTATAATGGAAGGAGATTTATCCTTTTGGATTTGGAGGAAATCTTTATCTATCTTTTTTTTTTTTTTTCTTCTGCAAACACTATTATTTTTTTGAAGGACAATTAATTTAACTATACAATTTATTGAATAATGCAACAATTTAATCGGAAATTTAACGTGCAACACCTAAGAAACTATACATGCAATTAAAAAGAAAGGGTTATGATTCTTTGTGACTTACCCAGAGCTTGTCTTTTTTGAAATGATATGGTATTATAGGCATAAGATGGTATCAACTTATTGTTATCTAGGTCATCTTCCTCCTCACCAGCTTCATCACCGTCCGATTCTTCCCGGGCACCCATAGTAAACTGCCGAGCATAGGCAATCTGAGCTGATGGAGTACTCTCACCATCAGCAACATCAAAAGAGTCTACGGTGGCGCAAACGTGCCACTTGGCAGCAAGGCATGTGACTGATTGTGCCTTGTGTGTGATCTTTGTTGCACTCCTCAATAATATCAAGAGCCCAGCTAGGAGAGTCATGGAGCATAGCTACAGAAAAACAAACACATAATCTTAGAGCACATATATAGGCTTATAATATTTTTAAAAATACTAAAATTACTATCAATTTTATTATAAATTACTGTAATTGTTACCATATCAACAATATAATAATAATAAAAAGATTTATTTTTTTTTATAATTGGATAGTTAAATGGGAGAGATACAAATTAAGTGATATTCATATTACCTTTAGCATTACTACTTAATATTATATGTCATAGCTCTCCTAGCTAATTTGATACAATTTTCAATTTGAGTTCCTATTATACTCTGAAATTGTCGATACGTTAACACCATCTACTTATTTAAAATTATTTTGCTGACATTACTCCATGATTTTAACTGTAAGGACACAATTCTCTGGCGGCCCAATAAGGATGTTGGGCTCGCGCATGAAAGATCCCTCACAATATGATTTGTAGAGAGTGGGCTTGAAAAGCTAGCCGTTGGTCACGGGGCGGTGCCCGGTCCTGGTTTTAGAGGAATTCGTGTAGAAAAAGGATTTGGGCTTGAACGTTTAAGCCCTACAACATCGCATCCTATGGGATGGGCCTCCTCGGACTTGATCCGAGGACCATTAGGGTCTTACCCCGGTTACCCGACGATGGGTTTTTTCTGTAATCTCAGGTGTTGTTGAGATGTTCTCCCCCCAGATCGTCTCCCTTTTTTGGAGGTGGAATGAGAGTCCCCTTCTAGGTTCACTTACTCTTTCTTTTATACTAGCTTACGTCCGCTGTCCTTCGTCCACGTGTAGGGCCGATCTTTATTAGACTGATATTTGTCCCATCAGTCTAGTCCCAGAATTGTGAGGGATGGTTGATAAAGCTGAAGAATACGGCTCTGTTAGGTGCAGAGCCTTATCCGGGAAGGGTAGTGTAGGGATAATTCTCCCCAGATATTTTAGATCTCCTTCCATATTTATTCGTTTATTATTATTTTTTTACCCCTACCCTCAATGGGGCTTTGGGTCTGCCGAGGACGAAACTGTGCTCGGCTGCATCTCCGGGCCATTACCTTTTTCGGCTTGGGCCTTTAGACTCCCCACGGGCAAGTGGGCCTGGCCCATAAATTATTGGGCCCCACATTAACTTTATACTATGATGTTATCAAAAAAAAAAAAAACTTTATACTATGAGAATAATGGTCATATCCTATGCGGCGTGAGAAATAAATGTTCGAAAATATATACTTAAATTAGGTTATAGTAGAATTCTATCTTGTAAAAAAATAAAAAAAAATAAAAAAGAAAAAGAAAAAAGAGATTAACAAATATTTTGTGACAAAAAGACAAAACATATCAAAGAAACTAATATCATACTAGCATTAGCAAAAAGAGTTAAGATGTGTCTTATTTCTTTTAAAAATCCTCAGGCATCATTCTCCCCCAAAAAATGACACTTCCTAAGCCATGGAAAAATTAGTGAATTGGTAAATTACTTGAAAATTCAATACTCCACCAAGATTTTTTTTTTTTTTTTTTTTCATTTTAATAATTGTGGTAAAATCTTGTAAAATTCACAAACATTTCTTAAAGATCAATAGTTATCTCATGTGATGTAAGGTCGATAAGTTTACAACAAAAACTCGCTTTTTTATTCAACTAAAAAGAAGGAATTAGAATTTACTCAATTTAGAAGGCGTACCGCAAGTTCTCCAGCTGTATACAGACTAACCTCAGCACCACTCTTGGTTGTGATGAGCAACGAAGCAAGTTGACTGCCTGTGACAAGGACCAGGAGCAACAATATGAACGCACGGTACCTATGGCTTATGATCCGTAGATGTCTTCTGATCCTAAGGTGTTCGGACAGCACGGGCCCCACGTCATTATCCTGATGGAATATTGATGCGAAGTCTTGTAGCCGTAGGATCTGGAGGTAGCAGATCAGACGGAACAGGATGCACACCAGGAAAATAACGGTAACGCGATAGAGCCACGAGCAGATCTCCATTATGCATGCTACTGCGTCGCTCGCGTAAACATTTCCCAAGAAGGGAATTTGTGAGGCCCCAGACGCGTACCACCATATCTTGTATGCACTCTCAGCCACAAAGCAAGGGATGACAAAGACTGATAGGATTTTCAGTGATCTCTGTATTAAAAAAAAAAAAAAAAAATCAGTTTTTTTTTTAGAATAATCAGTTAGTAGCTATTAAGTCATAAAAATATGACGTTGATACATTGGAAAATTAGACACATGGGAAATGTCATTTTTATTAAAGAACATTCGCAAGGGACTTTGTTCGAGTTTAGTGCTTCAATCAATGCACTAAATTTGTTAGGATGAAAGCATGTGCTTTGTCCATTAACAAGACCTATAGACATTGAAATTTATGATGGGCTCAAATGAGATGGGCTGCAATCTATGTAAAAGAGAGAGGATTTTGTAAAATAGCTTAAGGGAGGAATAATTCAATATCACTAATTTAGGAAATTGGCCGGAACTTAGCCTAAGGGAAGAGTAATTTAATATCACTAACTTACAATACTCTTTAACCTTTTAAAAATATTTATAAAAAAAAAAAAAATGCCAGTTCTTACTTTAATAAGATGGAGCATCATGCGTATGAGCTTAAAACAACTATAGTAGCAAATAAGATTGCAAAAAGCCAAGAGCTTTATGGCACAGTTTCATTACTTAACATTAACAAAGGTATAAACAAAGTCAAGCAATCATGAAATAAAATAATTCGCCTAGGTTGGCTTCACTCATTTATCTTAATGAGTAGCCCAAAAGAAAAAAGATGACAATTTCCCTTGAAATCTAAATCCAGAAACTACTTCCTAAACTATTTGGTTCTTCACTTTGGCAATTACTATACTAGACCTATTATTTTCTGTTCACCGTTCAACTATACAATTATTGTACACTACTTCACTTTGTTCTCATGAATCTTTTTTATTTATGAGACCCACCAAAAAGGTCCCTTCATTTCTCTTTGCATAAAAAAAAAACTTTTGTGGTTGGGAAGTAAGGAACTTTCCAGCCTATTCAGGACTTATTCTTTCACTTCTGTAATCAAACTCACAGCTTGATTGACGCTGTAATCTCGGAAAATCTTGGGATCTTCATAATTACACATGGTTCATGAGAAATATTCAAAAAGGCACCAACTAAAATTTTAAAAAGCTCTCTTACTATCCTAGCATTCAAGTTAAGAGTTTTATGATTCAACTAACAATTTCAGGATTGGTTTGAAGTAGTCAATAGCTTGATTTCTATGGAAATTGAACTCTATGAGATTATCCATTAATATCTTATCTGTTTTCAAATCCCTCTCTTTCCGCTTTAGTCAATGACTTGGTATTTTAATTTGGGGGAATGGAAGCACAACTGCCTTTTGGTTATACCCAAAAACGATTTTCATTTTTTGAACCCATTTTTATTCCAATCTTTTAAATCATCAGATCAATTTGAAAATTGAATTATTGACTCTAAAGATATAATAATACAGAGAAGATAAAAATTGTTTCAATTAGAAGATAAAGAGAAAAACAAAGAATACAACTGCGGAAACAGAAGTACATATAGGAGTAAAAAATAGTACGAAAAAAACAAACTATAAGTACTCGTGTAAATCCTAGGAATGAAGATAAGATTGGTTATTTGGTTAGTCTAAAAATAGTAAAACAAAAATCGCAAACTAAGAATTGAGAAAAACATGGGAAACTCACATTGAGTTGTTCAGTGTAACCACTTCGCACCGTCTCGCTCTCATCAACGAGTTTATCGAAGAACAAGAACCTCCGAAGCCCGAACTTCCTCACGAAAGTTGAGAGGCACACGAACGACAAGATGGCGACGCTGCTGAGCGAGAGCTGAACGACAGCGTCGTAAGGCCTGGCGTGCTTGCTGTCGCAGGTGGAGCAAGCGAGAACGAAATGAGAGATGGCGGGGACGACGATGGCGAAGAGGATGAACATGGACCAAGACAGACAAGCTCTCCACACGTTCGATTGGTCCACGCACATCCATCGGAGATAGGATCTGAAGCTGTGTAACTCGTCCTGTGCATGTGAAATGCTCCGTGCAAATTTGTTTTTGTTGTTGTTGTTATTGTTGTTTCGGGTTATCAAGGGCTCCCTATCGTCTCCCATGTTGAAAGAGAGAGAAAGAGAGAGAGAGAGAGAGAGAGATTTATGGGTTACTGGCTTGGAGTTCGAAGGTATATTTGGGGAGGTTAAGGTATATAAATAGAGGGACGGGTAGAAGTGAGGTTGGGTTTGCTTCAAAAGTTTGTTTATTATTGTATAAAAAAAAGGTTTGTTTATTAATCCCTTCTTTTATATTTAGTAAATGACTAGATTAAGTTTAGTATTCTTCTCCAAACAAAAAAAAAAAGTTTAGCATCTTTACCACTAACACAACAACTTTCACTACAATTTATATAATTGTTAGATTACGTGTCTGCTTGTTAACAATTTATCTAATTTTTTGTTAAAAGTATATTTAAACCTTAAATAAAGTGGGAAAAAAATGAAAATTTGAAAAATTGTATATAAAAGCTAAAACTAAACTTATAAGTTAATATCAAACAAACCCTACATGTTATTATTGATTTTTACATGAGTTTACGACCAAATTCACTTTACTATCTCTAATTAATAGCTTTTCAGTTGTAAAATTTGTTGTGAATTTTGTTAACCCTCCTGATTTTTTGAAAGTTTAACTCATGCTTAAATATTATAACAGATACGTGAATATGTTCATAATTATGAGTTCAATAGTTGGCCCTATTGGTTTGTCATATGGTCTAACATGAGGCTAAAATATTTATGTAAATATTGTTTTGATTTATTGGTAACATAACCAATTCATTGGGAAAACTACACCAAAGTTCATGTTTCTACCCACTCAAATTTTGAGTGTAACACTTAATTCCATGTGGTATTATTTTATTTGTAAAATATTAAAATATCCATAAAAATAAATGATAAATTATTTATATGACATGTTTATATTTTTGAGCTGCATTTTTACATAAAACAATACCACGTAGGAGTTTTGTGTTACACTTAAAATCTCTAAAAAAATTAAGTGGAACACAATTAATGATTTAGACATAAAATAATACTAATGGGGAGTTAAGTGTATGCTCAAAACCTTAAGGAGGTTACATGTTTTAAGAGGAAACCACATGGGGGATTTTTGTGCATTTTCCCTAATCCATTTGATGATAGAATTTAAACATGTACAAGGTTGATTGAGTTATTTTTATTATTATAAATTTTTAAGTGAAAAATTATCTAAGAAATTAACTTGAATAGCATAATGATCTTAACTATAAATTAAGTACCTAATTTTTTTTTATTAAAATATCTTAGTCATAAAATTAAGTAACTAATTAATAATATGAATTTACAATATAAACTAATAAAAAAATTAATTAAATAGTTAATAATTAATATACAACCTCTAGTATTTTTTTTTTCAAAAAATAATGAATCCAGGATATTAACATGTAGTTTAGCTCTGTTAAAAAAGAAAACATGTAGTTTAACTTAATGATGAGTTCAAACTCTAGCTCTTTGATGCTTAAAACAAATTAATCTTCACTTTTTAATTTCCAATTTGGCTCAACTAAACTACAAATTTGTAATCCAAAAAAATGCTTGAAGTAGCAGAGAGCATTGTAGAATCATAAGGTGACAGTGGTGTGATGTGGTTTGTTTTTTGAATGGAATATAACGTAGAATAAAATATAACTGAACTAGTGATAACCACTTAGTAGAAATGTTACTACAAAAGTTTTATAAATTATTTTTAAATTTTTAAATACAAAATAAAAAGTAATTCATGTTACAATTTGGGCAATCCAATTAGTGGGTATGACCTAGCCAGCAAGTTGGCCCCATTTAATGTAATTAACTCTCATGTAATGTAGGTTACATTGGAGTGTATTACAAAATGAGATGTTAATTCATGAAAAAATAGAATGTCTCCTCCTCTCCACCACTCTCTCAGGTTTTTAGGGTTCTCTCTTATGGATTTTAGGCTGTAGATATTGTATGAATTTCTGTAGTAGCAAACACAGCCAAGAACAACAATCATTTGGCTTTTGGAGGTGGAAATGTGGAATGCCTAATACATGATGCTGCTAGTGGTATTTATTCAATTTCTTTACAATTCAAAATTTCACTTACCAGATTCTTGATACAGTACCAATCACATCACTTCCATCGGTAAACTTTTTAAAAATAAGATTGATAAGAAGTAAAAACTTTAATATTTTCCTAAAGAATCCGTATAAACTACAAAGCTCTCATAGATTGGCCGAGGAAGATCTGAATAACATGATCTCTGGATCCATGTGCCGAATGTACACAATGACAAGCATCAGATTAAGATATACAGTATATATATATATATATATATATATATTTTTTTTTTTTGATAACCAGCAACAGATTAAGATGTGGACGTGAACGGTGGAACCATGGTCTTGAAATCATGTGAAAAGTTTTTTTTTTTTTTTTTTTTTTTTTTTAAAGAAAGTTTCAACTTATGCGTCCTCTCCTTATGGTAGTTTTTATTTATTTATTTATTTATTTATTTTTTATCATTATTCAGATCTTTTATTCAACTATTAGAAACTGCTAGTTAAGATAACTGGAATCTACATGTGAAAAGATTTTTAATCACACTTTTATTGTCATATATGAGAAAAACATTTCAAACTCCACCTATATTTTTATATTAGATGTGAATTTTGAAAATTTAACCATTAGATAGCCGATTGCATGCTCTTATTATATCCTCTATTCTTGCAAAATTTCAAGATTATTAAATGTAGGGATAAGGGGGCCAAGAATATATGTTGGGTCTTGAGCCTTGTCTGAGGACGCTTAGTAGTCCGAGAACAGATAAACAGTAATGAAGATGTAAGACTTAGAACTCCATGAGCAAGTTACGAATGAGAAGGCTGGGAAAGGTAGGCTGAGGAGGAGTATCTCCTTAGCTAAATGAAGCAAAGATAAGAATGTGTGTTATGTCATCCAGAGTAACATTCCAAGAAATTCTATTAATAAGGATATGCATTATGAACGTACAGGACAAATGGGAGGTATGAAATATCTAAGAAAAAACTGCTACCACTGTATTGAATGTTTTGTAATTAACTCTCTGACCGCATTAATGAGGAATGTACTGAACAGTGATATCTGAACAGTACTTTTTAGTCTTACAGCTACTCCCAAAGATTTCAGAAATGTGCTAATAGGATAATGATCAACACTAGCAATCTAATATACACTTGGAGGGTGGAGATGAAAGAAAGAAGAGAGTATAAAATAGAAAAGAAAACCCAAATAGAAGGGGATTGGAGAATTAAGAGAAAAACACTATAACAACAAGAACTGTGCTTGTAACCAACTTCAAGAAATATATATAGGAACTGATCTTCTCGAATTGTACCAAGGATGATTTTCTTTAGATAAAACTAGTATATCTTTACTTTATTGTCATTTGAATCTCCTATAATTGTTATCCAACTCGTCAGAACTTAGTTTTCCAACCTACTTTCTACAAATTCATTGTATTGGGTTATTTAGGCCTAGATCCTTTTACCTTTTGGGCTTAGAACTCAAATTGCGACCTTACATTTAAAATTAATAACTATGTCATCAATGAAATATTTAAATTTAAAATTTTTTTTGTCTAAAATTAAATATAAAAAATAAGTTTTTTGATTGAATTGTAAATAACATCCGATTTGAACTAAATTTAACATACATATTAAGAACATAAAGAACATGCAATCTAATGATTAAATTTTCAAAATTCACATCTAATAAAAAAAATATAAGAGAAATTTGAAGAGTTTCTTTTCAAACTAATTTGGAGAAAACCTTGCTTATCCAACTTACACCCAAAAATAAAAATTTAGGATGACGCATGGACATTGAAATACAGCAATGCAAGATGTAGTCTCAGTTAGTCACCACTTTGATTGATTAATTAGAACATAGAATAGTGAGAGTATAATTAGCAAACAACTGGTGGTGGAACCAGCATATGCCAAGTGTACATGGATTGCCATTGACGCAGATGGGATAACATGTTATTGCCGCAAGTGTGACAATAATTGGCCCTGCCACCTAAGCATACTTTATTCTTTGTCCTTAATTTTGGGTTTTCTAATGTAATCAGAACTTATCCTAAGCCAAGTGTAAAGTTTTCAAGTTTCAATATTATTTTTAAACGAAGGATTAATTAAAAAAATTATACAACCCCCAAAAAATAAAAAATTTGAAGTCCTTGGGTGATCAAAGGAGATGGTGTTAGGTGGTTCCATGTTAAAGAGTGGTTGGATGCATATACATGGGATTCAACAGGCTTTTACCTATTTGACAGGAAAGATTTTATTTATTAGATAGTGACAAAAACCTACTATTCAACATTATGACTTAAATTTAACCATCAAGATTTATATATTTGACTCTAGTAGTAGAGAACATGGTTTCTCCATGACTACTTTATTTTTTTTTTTAGAGTCTTCTCCTTGAATAATTGGAGTCTTCTCCTTGACTAATTGGATCTTTCTGGGTTTAACTATCACTATTTTTTTAAGGAAGGTTTAACTAACACCTTTTTTTATTATTATAAAAGGTTTAACTATCACTTTGATCATAAGCAAAAACAAGAGGTCCATATTGTTTTATTAATTTGAATATATTCTAATTGTTTCCTTTCATTAAAATTGGTTTGGAGGTGCTTACCACTAAATATTCTTAAATAAAGATTGGATATATGCTTATTTGAGTCTGAGAGGCTCTACATCTTTGGATTTTAACATTTACTTTGAGGAATCAAGAAAGATTACAGTGCATGCCTAGCGTACTTTTGAGATTTTCTGAGAACATGCTATGAGTGTAGTTTCCCCCAAATAAAGAACTTAAACAATAGCAAAAGTAACCATAAGTTTGGCATCAAAATCAATACTTGTCTATGCACATTACCTAACTCGTTGGTCTCTTGTAAATTTCCTGATTTACTCTTTTGATTTTGAACATGGCCCTCCTTATTTTGTTAAAAATTATTAGGAATGAGCACCAGGACCCCTTCAGAGTTGGGTTCTCCTCTGTCCCTTCTTTTGGTTCTTGCTGTGTTTATTATTATTATTATTATTATTATTATTATTATTATTATTATTATTATTATTATTATAATAATAATATGTAAAGCCGCAGATATTTCAATTAAAGAAAATCAGAGGATATTCAATGGCTGAGCCATGGTGGAGAACTATCCAACCAAGTCTCAGAAATGTTTGAGTTACAAGCATAATTTGCTAGAGACATAGCAATCTGATTGCGACTTTTTGGAACATGGTGGAATTCACAGAGTCTAAAACAGTAGCTGTGTCCTGGATTTCAAATAAAGTGCGAGCACATGTGGTAGCAACTCTTTCCTCTGAGAAAAACAAGTTTATCAATGGTTTGAAATGGCCTCTGGGTTTAGTTTTTCTTGTTTGGGTAAAAAATTCTTAGCTTTTCAAAAAAGAAAAAAAAATCAATTAATAACGTCATTCTTGCACAATAGGCCTTAATGCAAGGATGTTAAGGGACTGCTGTTTAGGCTTAAAATTGATTAAGGGAAATGAGAGTCGCTTAGAATAAGAAAAAAATGAGTGACAAAACATTCTTAAGAAAAATCCATTTCTTGAAAATAGCACTAGGCTAATCTGTGTAGATGTATTAAAAAATTGATCACAAAGTAACTACAATATGGTACTTATACTAGTTATTTGGCATTGGCACTCTTCCAGACGCTCAAAGTGTCTAAATTCTATTAGTTAATGCTTAAACAATCATCTAACTAATTAGTTACAAAAGGATTAGGATGCAACTACTTGAAATGTTCTATATCAAGCCTCCAATTACGTACGCATTGAAGTTCATGGAAATTTTGAGACGACGACAACTGAATATAGTCTTCTTAACTTCAACACAATCTTGAACTAATCCGAGTCATCAAAATGTGAGAGGATGAATGCTTGTGAATTTGGTAGTACTGAGCTCAAACTATTGCTTTAGAAAATGAGCATACTCATGATGTGCTTTAGGAAAGTTTCTATTAATGTTTTGTTAGGTTTTCAGGGTAGCCCATGCTTTTGCTAGGCTCTCATAAGAGATGGAGGGTCCTCTCCCTTGGTTTGAAGAGTACTCTCTAATTCTTTTTCCCATTATTCTTGACAAACCCAAAATTTCAAGTTAGGAAGGCCAAAATATAAACCAAAAAAAAAAAAAAAAACCTTCAAATGAGTATCCATATAATATTAACAAACTATTAACGAAAACAAATACAAAAAATTATGTTTTTTAATACATTAGGATGCATTTATCTACCAACAAAGACAAATGACACAAAACATCATTGGTTTTTATTTTGTTAATTTTTTGTTAATAAATTAAAATTTGTCAATTGTTGGAGAAAAAAATCACCGTACAAACTAGTTTGAACAACCCAACATGCATATAGATTTAGTTATTTGGATAAAAATTTGTCATTTGCATGTGACTACTCTCCAAAATTGTCAACAGTCAATCACCAAGACTATAATCGTAACCCGTGAGGCAGCACAAAAACGAAACATGAGCTATAATCGTGACAAGGAAACAATACCAAAGTCTCCAACATCTAGGCTAGATTGGGTTTGTAACTTGTACTTAGCTAGTACCATGAATCAACATTCACTAGTTTCTTGCCTAAAAAAAAAAAAAAAAACATTCACTAGTTTCAGCCCAAGCCTGAACAATGTGCCTATACTGGACCAACTTTTGAAAATAGAATTGGAGGCAAGGGCCCAGCCCAGCTCATCAGCTACTATTACTCCACTTTACGGTCCATAAGTTGAAAGGTTTCTAATTCTTTCACTATCTCACGGTGCATGAAATATTAACACAAAACCAAGGTCCAGGGTTTGATTGGTAAAGTACTTTGTGCCCAAATAAGAAAATCTGAGGTTTGATTCCCGCTTTCACTAAAATTTAATTGGTTTCTTGACCTAATGAGGCCTAATCACTTGAGATAATGGGGAAGTCAGCAAATTCGCAATAAATTAACTCATTCCTTTAAGTACTTTATTCATTTTTCAAAGAAAGCTGAGTGTTTTTTCACCTTGCAATGATATAATTAAATTTATGGCATCATAAAGCATTCCAAATTTTAAATGTAAAATTAGTGTATTTTATTTTAAATTTGAATAATATATCAATTAAAAAATAAAATTTCATTTAAAATGAGGAGCATCCTTATTCGTTCGCCACGGTAGAGTGTCTCTTAAACCCTTGCAAGCAAAAAAGGACAAGCCCAATGACCATCACCTGAAAAGAGTGAAGTATAAACCATAAGGTAAATAAGTATAAACCATTAGGTAAATAGATTAGTGAAGAATTTTTAATTTTTAATTCAATGAATGACATTTTTATTCAACAAATCTAGTAGTACAACAAACGTGTGCAAACACTTGACAACTAAAGATACACTAACATAACAATTCACAATTTGGATTGCGGGTTTTACTAGATATATTGGTTCAACAAACAGCTTCACAGCAGAGTTATGGGGGTTGCGAGAGGGCCTTATTCTTTGCTGCAATTTAAATATTGAAGCCCTTGTTTTTGAATTGGATGCTCAAGCCGTGGTGGAAGTCTTGAAGAACAATGAGTATGCAAATAACATTGTCTCTCCCTTACTGGATGATTGCAGACACTTGACAGCACGCTTCCAACAAATTCAGTTCAAACATTGCTATCATCAAGTCAACCGGTGTGCAGATTTGCTTGCTAGAATGGGTGCTGTCCAGGGAAGTGATTTTATTTCTTTTATTAGTCCACCTGTGGACATTTGCAAAGTGTTTGAGGATGACTTGAATGGTGTACATTTTGATAGGATGTGCATTGAACCTTTTGTTTCTGTTTAGTTGTTTAATGAAATCATCTATTTACCCCAAAAAAAAAAAAAAAAAATTATCCTTTTAATTTAATGAATGACAATTTTATTCACCAAAACTAGTAGTACAGCAAACGTGTGCAAACACTTGACAACTAAAGATACAAATACAATAACATAACAAAAATGAACTTGACAATTTTAAACATTTGACTAGTTGACAAAAAGACAGTTGACACTGTTTAAAGAAGCCCGTTTGTTTCACTCGAAAAGGCAAAAATGAACTTGTTTCTTTTGGTACCTTTAATTCTCCTCATCATTTTGCTACTTTGAACTTGTCTGTGTACTGCAATTGTTTTGTGTGGCCTTAAGCATCCTTTTCCTTTTATCATATGCCCTAATTTCCAACCAAAAAAAAAAGAAAAAAACTGTGATCTTTTTTTTTTTTTTTCTTTTTCATTTTCTTGTGGTCTGGAATTTCATAGTGTTAGAGATATTAATCTAAATTAATGTAGCTTGCACTATGACCATGGGTAGGAATTGTATTATTTGCTATCCATGTACATGGGTTAGGGGTTGATGGGCCTATGGTGAGTTTGAACATTTTGGGATCCACGATCTATTAACATATAGGATGACCATTTTGTATAAATAAGTGTTACGTTTATAACATTTTCATAATAAATCATAGGTGATAAGTTTTTATTAATTCTAATTTGAACTTACAATTAAAATTACATTTTTATCCACAGTCAATAATAACTTGCCACTTTGTATAAGAATACAAAAAATTCCATTCTTAAAAAAATAAAATAAATATACATAAAATTCGGAGCAGTGAAACAAACCCTTTTATTTCATAACAAGAAAGTAACAATTTTAGAGTGACAACACTTTTCAAAAAAATATTCAACAACTTGCAAAGTTGTGAATAGTAGATGATAAAATAAGAACAGATTTTCCATAAAAAAAATAAAAATAAAACTAAAAATAAGAACCGATTAAATTAAGAACCCGTTTGGTAATATTGTTTTAGTAACGTTATTTGTATTTTTTGAAAATTCGTGTAAGTCAAAAAGTGTATAAAAAATACGTATAATGTTGTTGTTTAAACATTGAAAACTATTGTTTAAAATGCACTACCAAATAGCCCCTAATTGTTATAAAACACATGGTAAATATTACTCTCTCTGTGACATTATTCTTTGTAATCTTCATTCCTATGTATATACGATTGCACTACACAAAACATATTTTGCAGTGCCATTTCCCATCTGACCGACCATGCCATGTTCATGTTCATGCTATAGCATGATGCTATATACCGAAAACATTGAAAAACCCTACGAAGGTTTAAGGATTTTCCCTTACTTTTGTTTTTTCTTTTCCGGGAACCAAACAGAGAATACACTTTTATGAGAAAAGAAACTCGTATATGAACCGTGAAGTAGCACACACCAGCTTTTACCTTCCATAGAATCCCTTACAAAAGTTTTTGTTCTTCATTAATGAAGGTAAAGCTCTTTCCTTTCTCTCATTTTCCAGGAAGGAGATTGAAAGGATTGTCCTTTATTTATTTTCTCAGGAACCAAGCAGAGGATAAGGATTGAAGAGTCTAGAAAAATGATAATATAAGCTGGTGTCGGGTAGCCATCCATCATCTTCCGTAAGAATCCCTCAAAGTTCTTGATCATCAAAGTGGTAATAAACCCTTTCCTTTCTGTTATTTTCCTAAGAACCAAACATGGGTCTGGTTTTTAAGTGATATATAGAATATGTTATCTTGAATTTAGTCCTTTGTGAAGAACCTTGATACCCCAAGAATGGTTGAACCAATAGATGCCATCTTTGAGGAGAGAGAGGAGCTCATGGTGTCACCAACTGGTAGCAACCCAACTCTGAGAACAGCCCATTTTCTTAAACCCTCTGTGTCTTCCATTGATGAACTTCCTTCACCTTTTCACTCTGCTGAACCCACCATTTCTGACGTTGAAAATTTGCCTCTGAAGCTTCATTTCAAAGGTTGGCATCGTATAGATGAGAAGTGGAAGATGTGGGTTGCAAGCTTGCATTCTAAGTACCAATCCATATGGAAGGAAGCTGGAATATATGAAGCAATAATGGGCTCCAAATATTTTATCTCTAAACACCAAGATTTGGTTCTTGGTCTTGCTGAAAAATGGTGTCCTAAGACCAACACATTCATCTTCGCTTGGGGAGAAGCCACTGTGACTTTGGAAGATATGATGGCTTTAGGGGCTACTCTGTTTTGGGTGACTCTGTTTTATAAAGCCCTTTTCTTACCAAAGAGATGGAAGATTTCTATGAAATCTTGCTCGAAGCACACAAAACAGTTTCGTACAGTTGCTTCAACCCCGGTCAACAAGCCTAGTTGGAACATATTATGGGGAGTGGGAGTAAAGTTGAGCATGAAGCATTCCTTTCTTTCATATTGGTTGTCTAGGTTTGTCTTCCCTATGCCTCTGTGTCGCATTGGAAAGCAAAATTTTCCAAATGCAATACTCTTGGCTAGAGGAACTCGAATTGCGCTTGCTTCAGCAGTCCTTTCCAGTATTTATACAGATTTGGGTTTGCTGAAAGAGAAATTAGTTGCCTCAACAAAACTGGATACAGAAGAGGTTAATCTTTTTGCACCTTTTCAATTTGTCCAGCTTTGGGCTTGGGAGAGATTCCCAGCACTACAGCCAAGTCCCATATCCATCACACAATGTGAGCCAAGGCTTGCCCGCTGGTCCAAACTGAAAAAAGTGAGTATTGAGAATGTGAGGTTGGTTATAGACTCTGCAGGAGAAAGTTTTCAGTGGCGCCCTTGTGCTATAGCAGTGAATCATAATTGGTTGTTTCCTAAGTTCTATGGAGAAAAAGAACAGTGGGTGTCAGTTGATGCTGCTTTCGACAAAGAGTTGGAGTCGTTTGCTCGATGCTTAAGAGTCTGAGCTTCCTGGACTACACTGCATTCAACAGTACCTCCCACACCGAGTTGCATTGCAATTTGGAATTGATCAAGATCTTCCGGGTCATGTTGCCCGATACAATATGAGCCCGGGTATTGCTTGGAGCCATTACAATGGGTCAATTGGAGATGCAAAATTGTACATACCACCACGCCTTTTTGAGGCAGATGTTACCATGGGATACTTTGAGTGGTGGAAGCAATCTATGTCTGCTCCGGAAGATGCAATTAAGAATTTTGTTACCCGGCCTAGAGATTCAAGAAGAATTCCCCGAGTTTATTTTGGAAATATGGAAAATTACAATGTCTTCTTTCCACCTAGTTTTTCTGTAGAACGTTTTAAAGTGGACACTGTCAAGGAAACTAAACTCCTGGGAATTTTGAGTGAGAAAAGACTGGTTATTGATGATAAGCCTTTGCCAGTCTCTTTATCTCAAAAAATGTCACACTCAACAGCAGATGATGGAGCTCCTAAAAATGACTCGCTGATGAATCCAGAGGCAAAGGACATCCCGAGTGAAGGTTCAATGGGTGAAGCAGAGAAAAATCTGGTTGATGTAACTGTGAGAGAAGTGGGACATCCAATTCCAACCAACATTGCAGTGCATGTCAAAGACAATGATAAGGTAAGCAGTAGTAGTTTCAAAACTGAGATGCCAGGATTGAAGCTTGAGGCTCGGATAAGCAGGCTTGAGAGAGTAGTTGCTGAGCTAAAAGCAGTAAGAGCTAGTAACAAGTTTGAGTGCAGGCCTGCCAAATAGGAACCGTAGCCGCAAAAAGCAAACCATGAACCAAATATAAGTAAGTTACCAAAGCTTCTATTTTAAAAGTAATGCATTGTGTATCAAAAAAAAAAGTAATGCATTGAGTGCCTAAAAATTTTCTTCCTGAACTACCTTATCAGACAGAACAACAGTAAGTTATTATCATTCTCTAACAATTAGTTTAGACAACCCCCGTCTTTAAATGCTTTGTTTCACCGAATTAGTCCTGGGACTGTTATATTAGAGCTGAAAAGTGTCAATTTCCTGTGAAGTTTCTTGTGACTTGTTGGCCTTGCCTGAAAATCCAAATATTTCCATAGTGGCCTATCCTCCTGCTTGATTGCAAAGTCGACATGTTTTTGTAGGGTAGACTAGCAGTATAGATCTTATAAGTTCTGTCATGATATTGCAGGTGGAAGCGTCAGCTTTTTGTCCAAAAAACAAAAGTTTTTTTGCCCACAAATAACAATATGCTATTGATTTGTTATAAACATTTCATAAATTTATTAGTTCAAACTGACCATATTTTTGGTCTTTAACACCGGTTAACATTCAAGTTTCACATTATATATATACACACAAAAACACAAGCCTTTTTTCGCAGGTGTTTGGTGTACTTAGAGACTTTTCTGAAAAAATTTAATTCTTTTTGTTTGAGATTTAAAAAAAAAAAAAAAAATGTGTGTGGGATTTTTTTAGGGTAAATTGCAAAGTACAACCTTAAATTTTTGGGTTATTTGAATTTTAATATTATATCTTAAAATTTAAAAAATTAGATTTTACATTTTAAAGTTTGCCTCTGTTAGCAAAACTAGCTCTTCCGTTAATGGATTCGCCTATGTGACTTTCAAATGACACGCTAACATCTGACATGTAATTGAGGGTTTGCTTTTGCCAATGGGGGTAAATTTCAAGGTGTA
This sequence comes from Quercus lobata, assembly GCF_001633185.2. Classification (NCBI taxonomy): domain Eukaryota; kingdom Viridiplantae; phylum Streptophyta; class Magnoliopsida; order Fagales; family Fagaceae; genus Quercus; species Quercus lobata. The sequence goes on along the minus strand of NC_044911.1, from coordinate 7,330,740 downwards.
AAATCCAAGTAACTCCAAATTTTAGGGATATATTTTGCAATATATACACTTATTTTGATTTATGGCTTTGCTTTTGTGTATGCACTCTAATTTATCGAAAAGCCCTACATGTTATAAAGATATTTTTCCTTCTTCTGTTCAATGGCTTACTTTATGGGAAAAATGATAAATTTAAGTTACATTTGATCTTTTCTTTTTTTAATGATGTTAATGTTACATCATTCCTTTTTCTTCTTTTTAAGGAATATTTCAACAAATCAAACTTTAAATTACATTGTTTTGTTACACTCCTCGTACTTACAAATATTAAGATGATCGGAGATCAATAACTATTTTATCATTTATAAAAAATTAATTTCAAGTATTTTTTAATTTTAAAATTATATGCAAAACATGAGTTTATGGATTATATAATAAATAATATCCAATTATGATGTGAGATTTAAGTTAGACTCAGGGTAATTTGTTGTAACATTACACAACTCAATAATTTTTTATTTTGACAAATTCATTATAGAATTAACTTTCCTTATACTCTTCATACATGCAAAATTTCAATACTATCAAATATCAGTAATTATCCCATATTTAAAATTTTAAATTTCAAAGTTTTTGGTATTTTAAAAGGAAAGTTGCAAACTCCACTCCTTAAGTATAGGTTGCTTGGATTTTACACCTTGAAGTTTGAAAAATTGGATTTTTTACCCTAAAGTTACCTTTGTTGGCAAAAGTAGTCCCACCTACATGGCAAAAAAATTACACATTAGACGCTAGCGTATTACTTAAGGGCCATATAGGCGAGTCCACTAATGAAAGGGTTGCTTTTGCTAACTGAAGCAAACTCCAAGGTGTAAAATCCAAGCAATTCTAAACTTTAAGGGTGAGGGTGTACTTTATAATTTATATATTTTTTTTTAATACTCAAACTAATAACTTCATTCTAGCTCAATAGGCCTTGATGTAGGGATGTTAAGGGGCTATTGTTTAGGTTAAGAATTGATTAAGGGAAATGAAAGTTGCTTAGAACAAGGAAAAATGTGTGACAAAACCTTCTTAAGAGAAATCCATCTTTTGAAAATAACACTAGGCTAATCTGTGTAAATGTTTTAAAAAACTAATCACAAAGTAACAACAATATGGTACTTATACTAATTGTTTGGCATTGACAACCTTCGTGATGCTTGACAAATGTTGTTACAAACTCATAAGTAGAATTCACCCTTGAAAATCGGCTTGCAAGGGAAGGGTGCCCAAGAGCTTATAAACACATGGTTAAACTTACACTTAATCCATGTGATACATTAGGATCATAACATGCCACCATGCTCCGCAGCCAACGACCACGACGGCTCACTCTAGCGACACTGACCCGATGATAGCCCTTTCCCTTTTTGGTGGCTCCACTCACCTATTAGTAATTTTAATCTAGTCTCTAAGTCACCCCCTCCGAAATCCAAATACAAAGCCGCAGCTCATTTGATCTCATATACAATAAGGTACACCCGATTACTCTATATAGTAGTTGGCCCTAATATCAAATGTTACAAACCCATAGGTAAAACTCACCCTTGAAAATCGGCTTGCAAGGGGAGGATGCCCAAGAGTTTATAAACACATGATTAAGCTTATACTTAATCTATGTGTAACATTAGGATCATAATAAATGTCTAAATCCTATTGGCCAATACTTAAGCAATCATCTAACTAATTAACTAATTAGTTATTAGTTACAAGAGGATTATGATGCAACTACTTGAAATGCCCTACATCAAGCCTCCAATTACGCATTGGAGTTATTGAAATTTTGAGACGGCAACAACTAAATATAATCCACTTGAACTTAACGCAGTCTTGACCTACTCTGAATCATCGAAATATTAGAGGACCCTCAGTAGAGATGAGGATCCTCTCCTCTTCCTTGATTTGAAGAGTTCTCTCCAATCCTTTTTCTTTTTTCTTTTCTTTTTTTTTTTTGGTTAAAACTCTCCAATTCTCTTTCTCATTGTTCACTCTATTTTTTGTTAATAAAATCTGTCTCCTTATTTTTTCTTTTTTTCTTTTTTAAAAGCCTAACAACTGTTGGGCATTTTCTATACGCGTCACAAACCTAACAACTGCAGATCAATAATACAGTGAAAATTATAACGGTTAATTTGGCATAATTAAATACATATGAATGAAATTAAAATTTGTCAACGTTGGAGGACAAAAGTCATAGTAAAAACTAGTTTGAACAACCCAATTATTTGTCAATTGCCAATCACGTAGACTATAATCGTGACTTGTGACTCGTGAGGCAGCCAAAAACGAAACGTGGGCTATAAACGTGACAAGGAAACTTTACCAAATCCTCCGACAGCTAGGCTAGACTGGGTTTGTAAATTGCAATAGTACCATGAATTCACTAGTTTTAGCCCAAGCCTGAACAATGTGCCTACTGTGGACCAACCTTTGAAAAAAGACCCAGAAGCAAGGGCTCAGCCCAGCTCATTAGCTAATTTTCCTCCACTTTACAGTCCATGACTCCATAAGAAAGGTTTCCTTCATTTTATCATTATCTCACGGCCCATGAAATATTTATGAAATAAAAGATTTGGGGTTTTATTTTTATCTGGACTAAAAATTAGTTAGTGTCTTGATGATAAACACAATTATCATAAAACGAACGTTATAGATTTAAAAAATAAAACATAAAAAGGTGTGAACACTGCAACACTTTTTTCCCCCTCCAAATTTTATAGAGACTTATCAAGTGCAAGTTTGAATCTTGTCCCAGTCTAATCACTTGAGATGCAGGCAAAGTCAGTAAATGCTACAAGTTAAGTCACCCCTTGAAGTAATTTACTCATTTTTCAAAGAAAGCCTAGTGTTCTTTCACATTGCAATGATAGAATTAAATCTATGGTTATCTATGGTATTTTTTGTAAGATTATTTTTCTTTATCATGAAGCCCAAATATCAATTGGTTAGTGTAAACGAGATTTGAACTCAAATCCTTTATTCGAAGACAAGAAATTATATGGGCTAAGCTAACCAGAACATTACGGCACTTCTAAAATTGGCAAGGCTAGAGACTAGGAATTGTAGTCACTCTCAATTTAAAAAGAAGACAAGCAAAAGGATCACCGATAGATCAACTGTAATTCTCTTCATTTTATAATTTGGATTAACTATTCCAAATTTTTAATGTATTTAGTGTATGTTATTTAAATTTAAATGATATATTAATTAAAAAATAAAATTTATTTAAAATGAGTAGCACCCTTATCCACCTAGCATGCAAAAAAGGACAAGCTCAAAGACCATCACCTAAGAAAGTGAGGTATAAGTATAAACCATAAGAGCATTCATATGTAAGCATATTTTAGCATTAAGGCATTAAAAGTGAGCAACATCCAGTCTTGTATAATTGCAAAATTGTAAAAAATTTTGGCATTGTGCTACAATGCCTTCGTAGCACTATTGTATCTTTTTTTTTAATCAAATTTATTCTCTCTCTCCTCTCTTTTCTCTCTCATTCACACGGTCTCTCATCCTCTCTCTCTCACCATCGCTGAAGCCTCTCACCAGTCTTTTCTCTTTCTCTCCAAATGTCTCTAACGATTCACCCTAACCCTCTCCAAATCCCTTTACCGATTTACTCATCTCATAAACCCAACACTCTAGATAGCTCTACCCATTTAACTCTTCACTCTATCACTCTCTCTTCAAATCGAGATTCTCAAGGGCTTTTGGATTTGGGTTAAGATTTTGTTGCAAAATCTCAAAACGAAGCCCCGTCGGTGTCGGGGGTTTTGTGCCCTCTTGGTGATTAATTGGTCTCTCATCGAATTAGTGGAGGAGGTTAGGCTATCCCAAGAGCAAGCTTGGTACTAACCGAAACACATCATGAAAAATCAAATCAGATCAAAATAAAAATCAAAGCAATATACTAGGTGGGTTTTGATCAATGTATTCGAGTTTTTGTGTTTGTGTTTCTTTTCTCTCTCTACAAGAAAAAAGGGGATTCAGCTTGTGTTTGTGTTTGGGTTTTGATCAAAGAATTGTTGTTGATGTTTGCAGAGGTGGAACTCAACTTCATCACGAGGGGTTTTCGCTCTTTGTCATGGGATTAGCATCTTTAAAAAGTTTGCTTAGGTTCAACTTCAATTACCAGTAAGTTTCGCTCTATATTTATTTCTCTCCCTTCTCTCTTTTCTCTTTGTTTCTGTACCTTACTATAAAACCGTTCTTTGATAAGCTTTTTCTTTTCCCTCACAAATCATTCAACAACTTCTCCTTGCAAAGGTTAATAGATCTGCAACAGTAATTATTTTATTCCTTTCTACCAAAATCCCAATTTTATTAGATAATCGGTGTTCTTGTTTAGTGATTTTTTCTTTAACAAATTAATATGTTGTATGCAAATGCTCTATCAGTGGTTTTTGTTGTGTTCAACTCTATGGTGTTTATTTGATTTCTATTTGTACATGTTGGCTATGTATGTTGTGTTTGCAGATATATTATGTAGAGTATATTTTGAGTTATATTTGCTGATGTATTCTATTAATATTTGGCTGGGTAAAGGGCTAGTATTTCTGTAACAAAAAATTATTGTAGTATATATAGTCAAAATATATTGATTAGGAGCTGTCAACATATATTGTTTTAATTAGGAGTTGTTAACATATATTGTAGGATGTTGCTATACGTGAGAAACTGCCACCAAAAAAGTATGATTAGCTTATACTGATTGTAAAGATAGAAATAAGAATTGATTTGAGTTTTCAGCATACTCATAATATGTGAAGGCTCTGAATTTATATATGAATGTACAAATGGTCAGATACAAATTAAGTATTTAAGATACAATGAGTTTAAAATACAAATAACTCTTCTTATCTTATCACAATCTATAGTTTTTTTTTTTTTTAGAAACAATAGATTTGGTTAATTTTGAATTTTGTGTTGTAGTAGTCACTTATCACAAATAGTTGAACTCTTGTACTTTGTGAGTTGGCTCTTATAGGCTTATACTCTTATCTCTTAACATTGATTAGGATTAGTTAGTATTTTGAATTATGAGCTTATATGTATGATAACTATATATATTGTATGTTACTGTCCATAACTATAGTGAAAATTTAATTTGATTACATTAGTTGGGTGTACATATACTAATTGAGCAAAAAGGTAGAATATAACTCAAGGGAAGGGGATATGTTTTTCCTCTTTGTTGAACTTGAACATCTACAAGCAATGATTAAAAAGGTCCCTTCTCTTCATACTTGGTCTGCTGTTGTTTTACTGGTTTCATATACTAATTGACTTCATACATTAATTGTTCTAAGTTCCCTATTTAAAAGGGATGGATACACAAGAAGACATATCACGATATGCTAATTTCTTACAGGGGGATTCCGATTTTATGGCATCATTTTTAAGTGGGTCTCACAATACTTCAATGTCCATCCAAGAGTCTTTACTGGAAGTTGAAATTGTCACCTCTAATCCAACAAAATGTGGTGGCAACTTCAATGTAGATGAGGACAACCTCCTTATCTCTGCATGGCTTAACATTAGCATGGATAACGTGCATTATACTGACCAAAAGGCTGAAAAATTTTGGAAGAAAATTTGGCAATACTTTTGTGAGAACAATACTAACAGAACAACATATTCTGCTTCCTCCCTAACAAGTCGATGAGGAACAATTAATAGGGAGACAAGTAAATTTACTGGGTTCATGGCTAAAGTTGAATCCCGAAATCAAAGTGGTGCAACTGACCAAATGAAGGTATAAATTATATTGCAATGGTGTCACAATATTAATTTCTGAATAGTTTGAAGACATTAATTATTTTATTTAAAAAAAAAAATTAGTTGGAAGATGCAAAGGCTCTATATAAAGCTTCATCACCCGACAAAAAAACAATTTTTGCATTTGAACATTGTTGGGTTGTGTTGAAGAACCAACCAAAGTGGAGTGTGCCTAAGGAAAGATCAAAAGGGCTCCCTCAAACTCCAAGTTCAATTGATCAAGTTGGTAGTAATGATAATGACACAATGGTGAGAGACCAATTGGTAGAAAAGCCAAAAAGGCTAAGTGAAAGAGAACAAATGGTGATAAGGGTTTTGAGGATTATTTGGCGAAGAAGTTGTAATATATTCAGGAATCACATAAACAAGACAAAGAGGCTCTTCACGTCAAAGTGGATAGGGTTCGAGTGGATGCACAAAGAGCTGATATTGAAAAGGAAGGGCTTCGTCTTGAAACTATTAGGGAGGAGGGAAGAATAATGACCATGGATACAAGTGGCATGAATGAAAAAGAAAGATTTTATTTGAAAATCTCAAGTATCAAATCCTTACAAGAAAAAAATTAGAGTAAATAGTTGGATTTGACCCAAGGAGAGGATGTCTTGTCGTAACCTTATTTTGGTAGTAAATTATTTTAGGGTTGGGTTTCGACATATGTAGATAATATTTTGTTTTAACCTTATTTTGGTAGTTTCTTATTTTAAGCGTAGGTTTAGAACATGTAGATGATGTATTATTCCAACTTGATCAATTAGCAATAGGGTATGCCACTTATCTAATCACATTATTGTTGCTTATATGAAAAATTTATGTGATGAATCACGGTGTATACACGGTGTTATATTAAGTATTTGGATGCTCTTTTGTGATAAATCATACATCAATAAGCAAAGTTTATATAATAAAATATGTATGTATTCTATTCCTAAGTCTTAACATCAATCTTTTATAAAGACTGTATTGTATAGAGGAACATAAAATGTATATTTTATAAGTTGCTATATTGTTGGTTTTATGTTCTCCAAACCCTTATTAATAATTTACCTATTCAATAATGGTGATAATTTCCTAACACTGTTGTCTCTATGGGTTGCTCTCTTTTTCGCAAATTGCTTTTTGATGACTCAGATGAGGATGAGGTAATGAGGCAAGTTCTTAAGGGTTCAACATCACAACATAATCATCATGAGACTATTGAACGTGATCATTTGGTAGGCCATAAAAGACTTTATCTCGACTACTTTGCTAACACACTTGTATATCCTCTTAATTTATTTCAGAGGAGATTTTGAATAAGTTAGTATCTTTTTCTCCGTATTCAATCTAAGGTAGAAACTTACGAACCTTACTTTATCCAAAAAAGAGATAATGCCCAAAGACTCAGTTTATCTTTTCTTCAAAAGATAACAGCTGCACATCGGATGCTTGCGTATGAAGTTACAACTGAGTTAATGGATGAGTATGTGCGGATTGGAGAATCCACTACAATAGAAAGTCTAAAAAAATTTGTTAAAGCGGTGGTTGATATTTTCTATAAGGAATACTTAAGGTCCCCAAACAACAAAGACATTACTAGAATTTTAGCTGATGGGGAAAGACATGGATTTCCAAGGATGCTATGGAGCATTGATTGCATGCATTGGAAATAGAAAAATTGTCTAGTTGCATGGAAATGTTAGTACTTTGGTCACATTCGTGAGCTAACCATTGTTTTGGAAGCAGTGACATCATTTGATCTTTGGATATGACTGTTAGGTACAAGACATCACAGTTGTGATAATTGTGTGCAGTAGGTACTTGTACAAAGTTAGTTAGAACAAGCATCAAAGTATTATACATTGTTAGTTGGAGTGTTGAGCTATAATATGTGTACCAATAGTAATACAATAACTAGTATAAGACTAAGATGATTGTAACATAGGTAATTGAATAAGAATGCATTTGCTTAGCTCTCATTGAGACTAGCTTGGAGGTTGATTCCCTCGAAGAATCAGTGGAGGAGTAGTTCCCTCGGAGAACTACCATATTGAGTGAGTAGGAGAATTAGAGAGTTGAATTACTGAGGATTCTAACATTTGGTATCAGAGCCAGTTCAGCCATGGTGCAAGAAACCATATATTCTCTTTTGACTGACACTATTTCGCTAGTACAACAGAGATTGGACGATCATGCTTCTACCATGGAAATTATTTCAAGAAGATTGGAACAACTGGATGGCAATTTCAGGGGACTACAAGCTATGATTGAAGAGAGATTACCAATAGTACAACAACAAGTTAATCAAGGGGAAGGTACAGCTCATCATCAAGAAAATCATTTTCCTAAAGCAAAGGTGCTACAACAACCAATACGCCATCCACGACTTGAGGTAGGTGCTCTAATTCCTAAGCCTATCAAGTTAGAATTTCCCATGTTTAGTGGAGGTGATTCTTCTGCTTGGATCTTTACAGTTGTGCAATTTTTTCGTTATTATGAAATACCCGAGGAAGAAAATATCTTGAATGCTTCTTATCATCTTGATGATGAGGCATTAATTTGGTTCCAAGACTGTGATAGATCTTTGGATTCTTGGGAGACTTTTGTTATAGTCATTCAAGTTAGATTTTGGACCTTCATCATATGATGATCCCATGGAAGCCTTGACCAAATTAAAACAAATTACAACTGTGGCTATTTATAAGAGCCAATTTGAGATGTCAAGTAACAGAATCAAAAACTTATCTGAATCTCACAAGCTTAGTTGTTTTTTGAGTGGTTTAAGAGATGAAGTTAGATTAGCAGTGAGGATGCAAAATCCAAGAACTCTGAGTGCTGCCTTTAGGTTAGCTAAAATTCAAGAAGAGTATTTGTCCACTTGCAAGAAGGTCTATAGGCCATTTTCTAAGTCTAGCAAAAGCAATTGGCAAGAACAACCAATAGAAAAATCTGACAATAAAAGTGAGTTTAAGGCAAGAGTTCCTATACAAAAGATTACCTCAACTCAAATAGAAGAAAGAAGAAAAAGGTCTTTGTTACTATTGTGATGAGAAATGGCAGCCCAGACATAAGTGTAAAGGTCTTAAGTTGTTTATGATAGAAGAAATGCAAGAGGTCAATGAAGTTGAAGTTGAAGAAGTGGATGGTAATGTAGAGTTTCAGTTAGATCAAGTTGATATCACTTTATATGCTCTGTTGGGCAGCCCTTCACCAAGAACTATGAGGGTTTTGGGTCAGATTAAAGGGCATTGGGTTGTGATACTTTTTGATACTGGAAGTTCTCATAATTTTCTTGATTTTGTGTTGGTTAAAACTTTGCAATTGGCTATGGACACCACAAGGATTTTGGAGGTTAGGGTGGCTAATGGAGATTTGATCAGAACTAAGGGTGAATGTAAAGATTTGTTGATCAAAATGCAAGGCAAAGATTTCTTGGTGGATTTACATGTTTTAACACTGGGGGGTTGTGATGTGGTTTTGGGCACCCAATGGCTAAGTACACTTGGTCTGATCAGTTAGGATTTTAAACAATTGGAGATGGAGTTCATGTATCAAGGTATGAAGGTGTGGCTGCAAGGTATCAGGTCCACAGGTTCAGTAATACAAGATGGAGACCAGTTTCTTAAACAATCAACTCAAAAAGGGCTATTTCTTCAAATTGTGTCACAATAGCCACAAGTGTCATCTGCACAGCAACTTCTTCCACCTAAGGTGCAGTCTTTGCTGGAGGAATTTGCTGTAGTTTTTAAGGAACCAAAAGACTTACCACTATGTAGAGGACATGAGCACTAGATTATTCTTAAGCCAGGAACTCAACCAATATGTCAGAGGCCATATAGGTACCCTTTTTATCAAAAATCAGAAATTGAGAATATTGTTAGAGACTTGCTTAAATATGGTTCTATTAGAAATAGCCAATGTCCATTTGCATCTCCTGTTTTATTAGTAAGGAAAGCAAATGGTAGTTGGAGAATGTATGTGGATTATAAAGCTCTCAATAAAGATACAGTGAAGGATAAGTTTCCTATTCCTGTGGTGGATGAGCTACTGGATGAACTAAGTGGTGCTTAGGTATTTTCTAAGTTAGATTTGAGATCTGGCTATCATCAAATTTGAATGAAGGAGGAGGATATTGAGAAAACAACATTTAGAACCCATGAAGGCCATTATGAGTTTTTAGTTATGCCCTTTGGGTTGACTAATGCTCCTTCCACATTTCAATTTCTCATGAATGATGTATTCAAACCATTTCTTAGGAAGTTTGTGCAAGTGTTTTTTGATGATATACTGGTATATAGTCCTGATTTGAATTCTCATGTATTGCATGTCAAAACTGTCTTACAAGCTTTACTAGACAATAAGCTTTTTGCCAAAAGAAGCAAGTCCTTGAGGGATGCAAACGAATTCTAAGAAGATAGCAGCCATGTTAGATTGGCCAATTCCTAAGACTATGAAGTCCTTGAGGGGTTTCCTTAGTCTGACTGGATATTATAGAAAATTTATTAGAAATTATAGTCTTATTGCTACCCCACTTACTGCTTTACTCAAGAAGGATGCATTTGAGTGGAATGAAAAGGCTGATTTGGCATTCCAAAATCTTAAAGAGGTTGTTTCTTATCCTCCAGTCTTTGCTTTACCAGATTTTTCTCAGCCTTTCTCGATGGATTGTGATGCTTCACGCTATTATATTGGAACTGTGTTAATGCAAGCAAGTCGACCAATTGCTTTCCATAGTCAAGCCTTGAAAGGCAGGAGCATTCATTTGTCCACTCATGAGAAGGAGTTACTTGCTTTGGCTACAGCAGTGAAGAAGTGGAGACCATACCTATTGGGTAAACCATTTGTGATTAAAACAGACCATCAAAGTTTGAAGCATTTGTTAGAGCAAAGAATTGGAACTCCTATGCAACAAAAATGGATCACTAAGTTACTAGGATACTCTTTTGTTATTGACTATAAGAAAGGGAAGGAAAATGTTGTAGCTGATGTCTTGTCTAAGAAAACTGGGAGTGAGGAACTTGCTGAACAACAGGAACTTTTAAAGGCAATTAGCAGTTTGTTTTGTATTGACTTTAGGTTGATACCAACATCAGTTTATTCCTTATTTCCTTTCCTAATCCTACTTGGATTGAAGAGCTTAAGGCTAGTTATCAAGGAGATGCAGAGGTCCAACAGATTTTGCAGTCCATTACTAGCAGTTCTGAAGCTACTGGCAAGTTCAGTTTGCAGAATGGCTTGTTGCTTTACAAAGGTAGAATTTATCTGGGAAGAAACTACAGTTTGAAGTCTAAAGTGTTGAGCTTGGTGCATGACAGTCCTTTAGGAGGGCACTCGAGCTATTTGAAAACATTTCATAAAGCCAAAAGGGATTGGTTTTGGTGGGGAATGAAACAAGATTTAAAGGATTATATTAAAAGCTGTGATATATGCCAGAGAATCAAGCATGAAACTAGTAGCCCAACTGGGCTTTTACAACCCTTAGCTATTCCTCATACACCCTGGACCTCTATCAGTATGGATTTTGTTGAGGGATTACTGAAATCTCAAAAACATGATGATGTGCTTGTAGTGGTGGACAGATTTACTAAGTTTGTTCATTTCATCCCTTTGTCTCATCCCTATACAGCAACTAAGGTTGCTTCTTTGTTCATGCAACACATTCAAATTACATGGGATGCCTACCTCTATAGTTAGTGATAGGGATCCTATCTTTGCTTCTAAGTTCTGGGAGGAATTATTTAGATTGCAAGGGGTTGAGTTAGCCATGTCATCTGCCTATCACCCTTAGTTTGATGGCTAGACAGAGGTGGTCAATAAAAGCCATGAGCAGTATCTCAGAGCCTTTGTAGGAGACAAACCAAAGCAATGGGTGGACTGGTTGCCTCTAGCTGAGTTTTGGTTTAATACCAACTATCATACGGCTACTAAACTAACTCCCTTTGAAGCTCTTTATGGGTTTCAACCACCCATACTTTTGAATTACATTCCTGGACTTACTTAGGCAACTATTGTTGAGGAGTATTTGCATAATAGACAGTAGATTTTGAGTCTTCTCAAGACTAATTTGGTTGCTACTCAGGATAGAATGAAACTCCAGGCTGACAAGCATAGAGTGGAGAGACACTTTGAGGTGGGGGATTCGGTTTTCCTAAGGTTGCAGCCCTTTAAACAACAGTCCATTCGATTAAGGAAGGTTGGGAAATTGGCACCTAAGTTCTTTGGCCCTTTCCAAGTTCTGCAAAAGATTGGCTCTATTGCTTATAAGTTGGACTTACCCCCAACTTCATGCATTCACCCAGTTTTTCATGTCTCATGCTTGAAGGCCAAGCTTGGTCAGCACATCAATCCTATTCCTACATTACCGCCAGTGGATTCCCAGGGTCACTCATCTCCTGAGCCAGTTGCAATTTTGCAGCATAGATTAGTTCAGTTAAGGAAGCAAAGGCAGGTTACTGAGGTTCTAGTGCACTGGGAAGGCTCTTCACCAAATGATGCTATGTGGGAGCTCCTACACAAGCTGCAGCAACAATTCCCTCACCTTGTGGGCAAGATTCTTTAAAAGAGGAGGGTAATGTTAGGTACAAGACATCACAGCTGTGATAATTGTGTTCGGCAGGTATTTGTACAAAGTTAGTTAGAACAAGCATCAAAGTAGTGTACATTATTAGTTGGAGTGTTGAGTTGTAATATGTGTACCAACAGTAATACAGTAACTAATATAAGAATGAGATGATTGTAACAGAGGTAATTGAATTAGAATGCATTTGCTTAGCTCTCATTGAGACTAGCTTGGGGGTTGATTCCCTCGAAGAATCAGTGGAGGACTAGTTCCCTTGAAGAACTACCATATTGAGTGAGTAGGAGAATTAGAGTGTTGAATTACTGAGGATTCTAACATTGGCATGCATTTTTTGGGTTACCTGGGTCAAATAATGAAATTAATGTATTAGAATGGTCTCCTATATTTTCTAAGCTCGAACAAGGACGTGCTCCTGTAGTTAATTACTCAATCAATGGCCATGAGTATACAATGGGATACTACCTTGCTGATGGCATATATTCGAAGTGGCCAACATTTGTTAAAATAATTCCATCTCCATGAGGACAAAAAAGAAAATTATTTGCAAAAGCCCAAGAGGCGAATAGGAAGGATGTAAAGCGTGCATTTGGAGTGCTTCAAGCAAGATTCGCAATTGTGCGTGGACTTGCAAGATTTTTCTATAGTGAAACACTCCAAGACATTATAAAAGCGTACGGAATTCTTCATAACATGATCGTTGAGGCTAAACGAGATGTAAATGAAGCGGTGGAATTAGATAATGAGCAAATTGATGACAATCATACTATACAACTGTCACGGGAGCACACAAATGAATTTACAGAGTTCATTGAAACCCATCAATGTATTCGAGACCATGAAATTCATTCTCAACTCCAATTAGACCTTATTGAGCATTTATGGCAATTACAAGAGGAGTTGTAGGAACTTAAGTGTGTAAATTATGCATGTGGGGTTTTATTGTAATTTGATATATATACGAGTCTTCTAAAGATAGCATTGATAGTTATGTATTTGAATTTTAAAAATTGGCAGATTGAGTACATTGATATTTGGCAAGTTGCATGTTTATATATGCATGTGGATTTTTTAAGTTGGCAGGTTAAGTACATTGATATTTGGCAAGTTGCATATATATATGTATGTATGTGGATTTTTAAAGTTAGCAAGTTTGAGTAAATTGATAATTGGCAGATTCTTTCTCAAAAAAAAAAAAAAAAAATGGCAGGTTCTGTGTGTGTGTGTGTGGATCATTAAAGTTGGCAGGTTGAATACATTGATATTTGGCAGGATGCATCTATAAATATGTATGTGGATTTTACATTGATATTTGGTAGGTTTGAAGGAATATATATGTATGTGGATTTTTAAAGTTGACAAGTTTGAGTATATTGATATTTGGCAGGTTCTTTCTAAAAAAAAAAAAAAAAAAAAAAAAAAAAAAAAAACACTATTTTGGTCTTTACATTTTGAGGTCATGGTCAATTTGGTCCTTATATTTTGATAGTGGTTAATCTAGTTCCTGTTATTTTTAATTTGTAATTAATTTGATCCTTACCATTAACTTACTAACGGAAAATGCCCACATGGCAAACGGATTGCATTATTGGCATGCCTAATATTAAAATATTAAAAAAAATGCTAATGTGTCTGAATTTTTGTGACCACTCAGCGCTTACATGGTAAAAAACGCCCCATTGGCATTTTATTTATTTATTATTTTTATAATTTCTTCTCCAATTTTTTCCTTTCTTTGTTTTATCTTTTAGTTTTCTTACAATTTTGTTAACCAAAGATAATTTCATTTTACTTTTACACAACATTCTTCATTGTTTTTCCCTCGAACCTAGAATTTGCAGTTACTAACCAAACAAAATTTTTACCTCATCATTCACTTTACCAAATAGTTTTTGGCTCAACACCATTCATTGTTCTTCTTCCCTAAACCGAGAATCTGTAGTTGGGGAGTTTAACCAAATCTAAACTTTCTCACAAATTATAAACTACAAACCCATCTTTAGCAACTTCATGGAGGAGCTTTAGCATTTGCAGCAACAACCATTGACATTTCATCAATCAGACATTTCGTTTAGTTTTTCTCTTGTTTTCTCAGCAAACAAACGGAGGCTCACTCAAATACACATCCAAATCAAACCTGTAAATCAACCCAAACCAAACCCACAACCAAATGAAAAAATCTTTTGTTGTTGTACCTAGTAGATTCGTCATACGGCGTCGTGGCACTAGATTGTATCTAAACTCCAAACACCAAGCGGTGCTTTTGGGATGGGTTTATACCCAGCGGATTAGGGATGGGTTCCAGTTGTTGGTTTGGGGCCTTCAGTTGATGGAGGTCTAGTGGGTGGCTTATGGGTCTCGAATGCTTAGCTTTTGCATTTTTTTTTTCAAAGATATAATCGGTTTGCTTTTTGTGATATAGTTTTGCGGATAAAACAAGTACACATTTTCTTTCTCAAAAAAAAGTACACATTTTTTAGACATTCTTAGCAAACTAGTTGAAGTCGAACTAACTCACTTAACTCGTAATGATCCAAATTCACCTTGTTAACGTTCATGCTATTCTGACCTATTTATCATAATTTGACCCATCTATCCTACATAATAAATGATACATCTCTCCAATATACGATTAAACTTCTTCGAAATCATTTCATTATCTTAATAATTTCTAAATGGTTGTGTAGTTATGTATTTGGTCCTGATTTATATGCTTTTCTAAATTTTTTAGAAGAATTATTTTTTTAATACAAAACACTAATAATACGTTTGAAACTCTGTTTATATAATTGGCATATATATAAACAGAGTATCTTATTTCAATTCAATGAGATAAGAATCTCCCTCAAAGTTTTCACCCAAATTTTATCAAGTAGTGGGTGGTGAAAGGGGAATGGAGGGAAGGAGAGGGGAGGGGAGGATAATAGTTACCGATTATCTTTATTTGAATATTTGAAAGATTAAGTAGGGAGAAGAAGAACAGATCGGTTCATTCACACAGAAACATAGATCGGTTATGGGTCGATCAAAATCACACAGAGAGAGAGAGAGATCGATTCGTGGGTTCGTGGTGCGAAGGCTCTGGGTCACCAGTGAAGTCGAAGGCTTGTGGGTCGAAGGCTCTGGGTCGAAGATCGGTTCATGGGTTCGTAGATCGATGGGTCGAAGATCGATTCGTGGGTTCGTAGATCAGTTCGTAGATTGGCGAAGTCGAAGGCATGATCTGGGCTCTAGGTTCGTGGCGTGATCTCGGTTCGTGGGTTCGCCGGCGAAGTCGAAGGCGTGATTTGGGCTTTCTCTCTCTCTCTCTCTCTCTCTCTCTCTCTTTGCACGTGAGTCCGAAAATGGTTTGAAGTGAAAAATTTTGACTGAAAATCATTTCCGGCTTTGGAGGGGTATTTTACAGTCAACGCGGAAATTGATTTCTGTTTGACCCAATTTTCTGTGCTTACCAAACACTCAGGTTGGTGTAAAATGATTTCTTAAAATCCTTTTCAACCAAAACAAACACAGCCTTAGTGTGATAATAAAACACAATTATCATAAAATGAACATTGTAGATTTAAAATACTATCATATTTAAAAATAAAAAGATGTGAACATTGCGACACATTTTTCCCCTCTAAATTTTATAAAGACTCATCAAGTGCAAGTTTGAATCTTGTCTCAGTCTAATCACTTGAGATGCAGGCGAAGTCAGCAAATGCCACAAGTTAAGTCACCCCTTGAAGTAATTTATTCATTTTTCAAAGAAAGCCCAGTGTTCTTTCACCTTGCAATGACAGAATTAAATCTATGGCGTTTTTTGTACGATTATTTTTCTTTATCATGAAGTCCAAATATCAATTGATTAGTATAAACGAGATTCGAACTCAAATCCTTTATTCGAACACAATAAATTATACCAACTAAGCTAACTAGAATATTACGGCACTTCTAAAATTGGCAGGGCAAGAGACTAGGAATTGTAGTTACCCTCAATTTTAAAAGAAGACAAGCAAAAGGATCATAGATAGATCAACTGTAATTCTCTTCATTTTATAATTTGGATTAACAATTCCAAATTTTAAATGTATTTAGAGTATATTAATTTTAAATTTAAATGATATATTCATTAAAAAAATAAAATTTATTTAAAATGAGTAGCACCCTTATCCACCTTGCAAGCAAAAAAGGACATGCTCAAGGACCATCACCTAAGAAGAGTGAGGTATAAAGTATAAACCATAGGGTAAATATTTAATTTTTCCTTTTAATTTAATGAATGGCAATTTTATTCACCAAATCTAGAAGTACAACAAACGTGTGCAAACACTTTACAACTAAAGATACAATAACATAACAATTCACCATTCACATGCCAAAAGCTGAGCTGCAAGAAGTAGACATTCACTTAGCTACAATCAAAAACAACCAAAGGAATGTTCCAAAAACTACAGAACACCCTATTTTGAATTGAATTTGTTATGTTTTTATTTTTTACACAAAGACAGATTGTATCTCACATTCTGCAGAATAGCTCCTACAATTTCACCTTCATTTATTATTTCCATTATGCACTGTTGCATTTTGATCAATTCAAAATTCCAAATGTGATGAAGATCTTAATATTGATCTCAGTATCACATACTCCCTGCTGTTTACATATGACAAGCTGCAACATCTTCCCTTTAAGCTTCATTATTTCCCATTCAAAAGCTTATCATGTCTGCATGTTATTCTTACCTGCCTATTAATCAAACTCATCATGAAGATCTCCTACCAAATCTTGCTAGAGAATGAACATCTAAAACATGGAAAATTTGCTTTCAAAAAAAAAAAAAAGAAGGAAAAATTTGTAGGTACTTTCGAAGCACGGAGAAATGGTGCTCTCTCCTCTCACATTCATAGTAGACCCCACCATGAATTTAATAAGTAGATCCCACCATGAATGTGAGAGGAGGAAGGAGCATCATTCTCTGTGATCTGAGAATACCTAAAAATTACTCCTAAAACACACATGATTTTTCAGACTCAATTCTAGCTCTGTGGAAAGTATATAAGATGTCATCTGGATAACCCTGACTACGGTCAATCTTTCTCTGGTTGTCAATAAGCTTATTCTTTATTACCAACCATATGATTAGAAAAACATACTTAATGTTAAACACTACTTTAGGAAACAAAACAAGCTTCCAACAATGAACTCTAGAGATTCAAACAAACTTGAGAGTTGTCGAAAGTGGAGTCTGATGTGTTCATTTTTATTAGAAGGCATTTTAGTATAGGAACATTGCACACGTTGCATATTAAGAAACTGTAGGTGATGTACTCCCATGTGTCAGCAACGATTAAAGGCCTGGTGCGCAAACATTATGGCACTTTCCATTCTAGAATTGGCATAGTTTTAGAGACTAGGAAGTGCAGTTACTCAAACTTATTCCAACACAAGGGGGGGCATAGTCCATTGAGTTCATTGGGTTTTTTTTTTTTTTTTTTTTTGATGAGTGAGTTCATTGGGTTAACTCAAAGAGGTTTTTGCACATTTTCAGATGGGGATGGCTTCCCAATCACAAGCTTGGCTAGAAAAGGATCTAGGCCAGCATATTCCATGTTTAGTGCTTTGTTTTTTTGCCCAATACTTTTTTTGGGTTAAAGTTAGAGATGTGCTCGTCTCTTTGAAAAAAGAAAATATCCATGTCCAAATATGGAGAAGGGTCCAGGCACCCATTTAGGCTGAACTTTGTGAAGCCCACAAGTACAGGCCACAGCTTGTTTATATATTTGATTTCACACACGTACGTTTAAATTATGTTAGAGTATAATTCTATCTTGTATAAAAAAAAAAATAATAAATAAAACCTTGATTAGTCACTGTTATTTAATTCTGGGTTTTTTTTTTTTTTTTTTTTTTAAGGTCTAGGTAATCTGAGGTTTGACTCTTACAATAATGGTACCCTTTAGATTTTTTTTTTTTTTTTTTTTTTTTTTTTTTTTTAAATATGGTCTTTTGAGTTGCAACATTTCCAGAGGTGTTTTCATATTGACAACACACACACACACAACATGTTCTTATTCTTGCCAAACAATTTTATGATGTTTTTAAGCAAGGGCATAACTATGTGCAATTGTGGGGGCCATTGCCCCCCAAAATTTTGAAATTTTTTTAAAAATATATAATTATTTTCAAATTTTAGTTTACAAAAATAAGAGTTAGCGTCCCAAAATATTTGATTTAGTCGAATGATACTCTTAAAAAAAAATAATTGGTCTAATAATTATAGAGACATGACTTTATTTTTCGCAATTATATTTTTTATATTGTAAAATGTTTTTATATATTTGTTAAATATTTAATAAAGTTGGGCACCAAATATGTTTAAATCTATATCTTTTTCAACTCATTTTGTGGCAATTAACAAGTCATTGACTCATTAAAAAAATATTGTTATTAAAACTATACATGAAATGTCTCTTTAGTTGTCACATAATGGGTTTGAGCAAGATAGCTTCAAATACATTTGGAGCCTAACTTATTCCTCTAAGTTTTGGATCATTCATGTTTTTAAAAATTTCATTAGTTCAATTGAAAATTTTTTTACTTACTTTGGTATAAAATTTGATAATCTATATCAAAAATGAAACTTTTAAAGAATTTTACTATAAAAATAGTAAATATGAATTTTATTTTATAAAATATCGCCATCAAACATAATTTTGATTAAAAATACTAGTTTTTTTTTTTTTTTGGAGTGTAAATGTGTGTGTGGAATTGTTTTGATAAATATATTAGTGCTGCAACTTGGTCCCTCCAAACAAAAATTCTTGACTCCACCTCTATTTTTAATAACAATTTTTAAAAATATGTTACAATAACCCATTTAACTAAAAGATGCAATGGTTCTAAAAAATAAATAATAATTAAATCGAAAAGATGAGATACAACATTTAAGGGCAGGAGTAATGTTGGAAACGACCCACGAAGGTTTGCATTTTTTTTTTTCAAAGATATAATTGGTTTGCTTTTTGTGATATAGTTTTGTGGACAAAACAAGTACACATTTTCTTTCTAAAAAAAAAGTACACATTTTTAAGACATTCTGAGCAAACTAGTTGAATTCGAACTATTTTTTTTTTTTTACCAAAGTTGAATTCGAACTAACTCACTTAACTCGTAATGATTCAAATTCACCTTATCAACGTTCATGCTATTCTGACCTATTTATCATAATTTGACCCATCTGTCCTACATAACACTATAAATGATACCTCTCTCCAATATACGATTGAACTTCTTCGAACTCATTTCATTGTCTTAATAATTTCTAAATGGTTGTGCAGTTATGTATTTAGTCCTGATTTATATGCTTTTCTAAATTTTTTAGAAGAATTATTTTTTTAATACAAAACACTAATAATACGTTTGAAACTCTGTTTATATATAATACGTTTGAAACTCTGTTTATATAATTGGCATATATATAAACAGAGTATCTTATTTCAATTCAATGTGATAAGAATCTCTCTCAAAGTTTTCACCCAAATTTTATCAAGCAATGGGTGGGGAAAGGGGGATGGAGGGAAGGAGAGGGGAGGGGAGGAGAGGATAATAGTTACCGATTGTTGAGGGTCATTTGGGAGAATTTAGGTAGAAAGAAGAAAAGCCCAATAACAAGGGCGGCAAATAATTGGCAAGCAGATAGCAAAACTATTAGGCTCAAGCGGCAGGAATAATGGATCACAGGCCAATGAAGTAAACAAATGGGCCTTAAAGAGGCAAGTGGGCTTCAAGAAGTCTGGAAAGAAAGAAATAACATCTCATGGACAGTATATGATGTAGAAAAGTGAGAAAGGGCCGCCGCAAGCCCAAAGTAATGTAAAGAAAGAAAGTAAGGGATTTATGGCAGGCCTAAGAACCCCAAGGATGAGAATAAGGTAATTGGGTTAAGGAAGTCCAATGAAGTTAGTAAAAACTCATAGGAATGCAGAGTTAGTAAAAAGGTCAAGGAAGCCCAAAGAAAGCAAGTATGCCAAGGATGCCCAAGAGAAAGATAAAAGGGACACAGGAGCCCATAAGTAAGAAAACTAGTGGCCATACCAAGCCACTGGGGGAAATAGTAAACGGCTAGCTTAAAGAAGGCCCAGCAGGATTGAGTCATTACAACAGGAATAACAGAACAATATAGCAAGAAACGAGGGAAATCAAGAAGTAGGCCAAAGAAATATAAGGTCCATCATCAAATAAGGCCCAGCTTCTAAGAGGAGTGGGAAATCGAAAAGCAGCCCACATAAAAAGGTCAAAAAAAACGGACGGCAGGCTATATAGGCAAGCCTCCAGACCACGGCAGACGAATGGGCAGCAGACAGATTTTGGACATATATGAAAGGAAGGCACGCGCAAGGCCCAAGCACTACCAGCCTGTACCCAGCCAATACAGAGCATGGTGAGGCCGGGGGTTAGAGATTCAGAAGGCATGGTTTGGTGGTGGGGAGAGGGGAAAAATCTATTTTTGAGGTTTCGGCTCAGGCTCTTTTGGGGAAGTGTCCTGCTGTGATGACTTACTACCCAAAAAAAGTAAGCTAAGCTGGAGCCACTAGGTGCATGCCATGAGGGATAGGGAGAGAGAAAGAGCCTAGACTGTAACAGGAAGAGTGCCACGGCAGACAAGCAAACAAAATACCCTTTTTTGTCTGGTGATGGGGGGTGGCACACAGACGGAACAATGATGGTCGGCCAGTACACCTAAACCAAACAAAGTAGGTTAAGAGCTAAAACAGTAAAATCCAGTCACGGCAGGCGCTATAAAAAGAGGATCTTGTCGTGAATAGAAAGACAGAGCAACAATGAGAACCTTAACTAAGAAATAGGAATTTGAAAAGAGAAACCAGGAAATAGAAAAAAGAAACAAGTGGGAAAGAAAGAAAGAAAACAACCCGAAAGAAAAATAAAGTGAGAATTAGAACGGCAGACATGCACCGGTAGATCGATTATCTTTTTCCCTCACGAAATCCTGCTCTTTGTGAAAACCACAAGGAGCCTCTATGCATAAACCACTCAAGTCCATTTTTCTCAGGGCAGTTAATCTCCATGGCAGGACTTTTCCTGAGAGATTAATTACGTTGAGAAGGAACGTTCTTTCCTCTCTGGCTTTGCTCCTACAGACTGGACTTTAGTTGATTTCCTAAAATTCTGATTAACCCATACATACTAATACTTGTTCACTTTCGTTCTGTTATTTTTCTTCTGTAAAAGTGATTATTATTGCTGTAATTGTGTTTAAGAGTTGTTTGGTCATTTCCTGCTGAGTGGCCAGATATTTTATCTATTTTATTATTATTATGTCTGTCTACCACAACTTGTCTAAAACAGCTCTGCCTGCTGCAAGCATGTTTTTGGCAAACCTGGCCTAGTTTGCGCACAAGTCAAACCAACTTGAATTGCAGCTAGACCAATCCCAACTCCCTTATCAAGAAAACTTGAGCCTAGTGCCGCAGGAAGCAGCCCAACACCACTAGCACAGCCCACCACTTTACGCTGATTATCTTTATATGAATATTTGAAAGATTAAGTAGGGAGAAGAAGAATAGATATTCATATAAACTAATTAGACGTTTTAAATTAAGTGGGAAGAGAAGAGTGGGAGGGAAATAATCATATAAATTGACAAATATGCCCCTACTTTGCTAATTTTAAAGAAATAAATATAAATTAAAATCATAAAGGAAAAAATTGAAAATTTATTTATTTTTATTATAACTGGAACCCCCCTCCTCCCACTTTAAATAACACCAAAATAAGGTTCATTAAAGTCTCATCCTCATTTTCACCTCTTCTTCCCTCTCCTCTCCCTCTATTCAAACACATTGTAAGGAAAATATTGTAATAGCCTAGAGGATTTGATTGTATTAATATGTGTAGTGCGTGTGCATGTGTTGACTTCCAAATCTAGTGTTTGCTAGGTAGATTTGAAATATATAAACAACTATGAAGACTCCTAATTATAATTTGACTAACCTGTTTAGGATATATCGTAGATACAATTTCCACTTTTTGTTATTTTTAGTAGTTGTGACCAATAATTCCAAATCAAAGTTACCAAATGAGTAGTGGCATGTAACTTTTTTTAAGTGGAGGAAATTATAATACACCACATTGAATTTATTGGTATTAAATCGGATATGAGTGTGGATTAAACAAACATTTGTTGAGACTTGAGACCAACATTGATCATGTATGAGGTCAATTTGGATTATTTAAATAATTACAATGAACCTTAATTATACTTGTCTAGTCAAATTAGAGTTTAGTCACATAACACGAATGCGATTTACTGATTTTACACTTTCTTGGATTTGTGACAAACACGAAAGTAATAACATGGAAGTGGCCATTAACAAAGAAAAAAACAAGTCACTTTTGTGTTGTGTTAGTCGAATTGAAAGTTGTTTATGGTCATATGCCCTTTAACACAATTGGGCAGCACAAATTATTACCCTTGACATTACATAAAGTTGTAGAGTCATATACCCTTTTAACACAATCTGGCAATACAAGTTCCTACACATAGTGGCAAATGCAAATTACAATCCTTAATAATACATGTGTACCGTGTGGTTGTTGTATAGTCAAATAGCTTTTAACAAAATCCGCAAAAACCAAATTGCACCCTTGTAATCATTACATATGAACCAGGGTTTTCTTCCCCTGATTTCAATAATTAAAAATAGGTGGAAAATTGTGATCCAATAGTTATATTTCACAGTACAACCCACCAATGAGAGTTGTCACCCTAGTGTGCATGATCCAATAGATCAAATATTGTGATTCAGATTCTATATTTTAGTTATTTTCCGAATTTTAATTCAAAAACTCTATTTTCTCTTGCTTTCCCAGACCTTTTTTCTTGTTTCCACGAAGGCGGCTCAATACATTCGTGAACTTATTACATCCAATTCCAAAAATATTAAAAAAAAAAAAAAAAAATCTTTATTTGGTTTTATGCTGGCTTGATTATCCAGTGGCTCCCCACCTGAATAGTGTCAGGTGGCCAATGACTTCCCCTCGAATCCTTGATGGAAGGATAATGCTATCCAAGTCAAAGGCCTGTAGAGAGAGAAGTAATCTCTATGAAGCATTACAATGGATTCGCTACAAAGCCATTAAAACACAACCACCAATAAAGATTTAACTACTCAGTTTTTGTTTAATTAGATACCTAATAACTATTCCTTTCACCATTAAGCATTGCCTGAATACAACGTCGAACAGACCCCACATAAGACATATTTTGAGAAGCAAAAAAAAAAAGAAAAAGAAAAAAGAATGTGCATATTTCCTTCCAGGAACTCTCCTTGAACCATCATATTTATAATTTCTAGCCAGCAGCCAAAGCTGTAAAGAAGGAAGAAAAAAGAATAACAAACAAAAAGAATCTCCATGGGCGAGTAACACACTCAGCAAAGTACAAGAAAGGAAAATGCCATGAAAGTCCATCTGGGTCTTCTTCCTATTGCTATTAGTCCAAGTTCAAGTTCTAAGTTCAAAAATGTGCAACAGCAAGAGGGAAGTGAAGTGATAGGTGAACTCACACCACACCCTCAATTCGTTGAACTCAAGCAAACACACATGGCTTCACATTAGAGGGCCACAACAACCACCCAGTTATTAAAACAAAAATAAACCCAAAAAACCAAACTTATATATGGTATGAAACATTTCAAAAATTAAGATTAATGTTCCTCGTGTTAAAATTACTGGCACCTAAATCAAATTGCATCTATTCATAAATCTTGTCTTAAGAGCAAAGAATAATACATAAATTCAAATCCTATATATCTATAAAATAAATGATATTACAAACTAAATGGATGTTTATTTTTCTCAAACAATTAACACAAAATTTTATCACTTCCCATTTGAATTCTCTTTACATTTCCATTAAAAAAAAGAAGATAATATGGATTTCATTGTTAACGATCTCACATTATATGATCACTCTAGATCTAAACCAACCATCCCAATATTGAAGCAAATAAAACATACCCAAAATATAAGGAAAAAACAAAACAAAAATAAAATATCAGTTATAAATAGAAATTTTAACCAAGTTTTAGCACCACGTAGACTACCTATTTTTACCCAAAAAAAACATAATCAAACAAACCCAAAGTGAGCATAACCGTTATCCTAAAATTTAAGATCATCAATTTATAATAATCTTTATCTCATAAATTTCTTTTTTTTTTTTTTGGATTTAATAAAAAAAAGAAAGAGATACAACAAAATTAAAAAAAGAAAAAAGAAAAATCATTGATCATCATAATTATAATCATAATAATCATGGAGAATAAATTAGAGACACAAAGCGGTGGTGCAGTTGAGATCATCACCAACAAAGTCAACGTCGTGATCCAAATCCAACGGCGGCAGATTGAGATCGAAAGGCAGCGGAGTTTTCCGGCACAACAAATTAGAATAAGACGACGACGCGATATCATTGTCGTCGTTGTCGTTGCCGTTGTTGCCGTTGATGTTGTTGTTGTTGTTGCCATCGATCACCGAGGACGACGAGTCGCAGTCGCTGTGGCAATCTTCTGGAACGACAGGAGGAGTCCTCGGATGGTGCCGTTTCCGGCGATCCATAACGGTTTCCATGGGCCGCGGCGCCTTTTGCGGAGTTGGCCTGGGCCCGCTAAACGACTCCACTGTACTGCTCATACCGCTACACGTCGGCCTCTGCGGATCAATCACCATCCTCTGATGCTGCTCATCATTTCCATCATCGTTATCATAAAACCGATGATGATCTAAAAACGGCGGACCACCGTAGTTGGCGGTGCGGTTAAGGTGTTGCTGTTGTTGTTGTTGTTGGTGATGAATATTAGGGGAGGAGGAAGAGGAGAGAGGGAAATTAGTCTTGGCCTTAGGGCCGCGGAGTCTACGAGCCGCGGCGTCGTAGGCGCGAGCGGCGTCTTCGGCTGAATCGAAAGTGCCGAGCCAGACTCGCGTTTTTTTCCACGGGTCTCTGATCTCGGCAGCGAATCTTCCCCACGGTCTCTTCCTTACTCCTCTATATCTCTGTTCTTTCTCGGCCGTGGGTGCCGCCGCCACCGCCGCCGGTGCCGGTGTTTTATTAGCCGCGGCTCCTCTCCCCCTCTTCATAGTTTATGAAAAACCAAAAAAAAAAAAAAAAAAAAAACACAAAGAAACAAAGAAAGAAACAAAGTGTGTTTTGAGAAATGAAATGAGTTGATGGAGAGAGAAGGTGAGGGATATGGTGGGAGAGAAAGAACTGGATGTGGAGATGGGATGGGATGGATGGATGGCACAAACACAAGGAGCACCTTCTCTTCTCTTCTACACACAAAATAAAATAAAATATTAATATTAATAAAAAAAAAAATTTGGTTTTTGGTTTTCTTTTTTTTTTTTTTGGGGGTGTGTGGGTTTCTCTGGCTGGTAATGCCTTTTTTTTTCTTTTCTTTTTTTTCTTTTGCTTTCTCGATTTCCCTACCTTCTCTCGCCCCCACAACCGACCCGGACTCAATTGCTTGCTGCTGCTTTATCTATATACTAGTATTTTTTTTAATCATTTTTTTATTAACTTTAAAAAATAAAAAAATAAGGGATGAGTGAAATGACCGGAGGGTCCTTGTTGCCATATTTAAGATTGTCCACTACTATTCAATTTTTTTTTGCTGAGAAATGCTTCTTGCTTTTTAGGTCACGTCCCTTTCATTCTTTTGTGGGGGTGTACGTGGCCATGTATAGGGTTTTGGGTGAAACAAAGTTTTTATTTTTTGAGAGAAAATATCACTAAGCGAAAAAGCTTTGGGGTATAGATTTTTCCATAACGAATCACATGTACCAATGTGAGTTTAAGATCACGTCAAAAAAAAAAAAAAAGTGAGTTTAAGATCAATAAGTAATAAAAATAATAAAAAAATGGTATTAAACTATTAATAGTGTATATCCATGTGACAATGGAAAAAGGAAAATTGATCATCTCAATTTCTATGAATCAATTTTATAATTAAAATATAAATATTATAAATTAAAATTAAATGTGTAGTTGTGTCTTGTGTCATCGAATATATTGATAGATGTGAAAATTAAAAATTTTAATCTTAAAATGGAGAAGATCATGTGTTTTGTGCGAGTGATTTTATTTTAATTAAAACTTGTCATCATAGTATAGTGTTAAAAATTTTGTGTCTTTAATATTTTTTGTGTACATATTGTTAAAGATTGTATCTTTAATATTTTTTGTGTGGTGAAAATATGATTTTGGATTTTGATTTGGTGATGTAATAATAGGCGGCTGAGATGTGCATATTATTGCCTTATTGGCTTAGTCTTATATGGAAAACTATTGGATTTGGATAGATATTTTTATCATATATAAGATTTTATTATTATTATTATTATTTTTTATTTCAAGGATGTTGGCCAGGCCAAACTTGACATGGAACTCACTCGAATTATGCACGTTTTCTTTTCACCTTTTGGGGGGAAAAATTATTGTTTGGTTTTTTTTTTCGCCTTTTTTTGATAATTATCTACATTACTCAACAACTCATTTTGCTAATTCTTTTGAGAATTAATGGGATAAAAAAAAATTAAAAACCTTTTATCTGGCGCCAATTTATACATAAGAATATTTAATCAAATAATGAAAGAAAGAAAGCAAGCAGAGGCTAAATATAAAAGAATCCAATTTGTTTTAATTCAACTCATGATTAGCTCATCCAAAGGACCTAGACTCGCTAAATAAAATCATCAAATTGAGGATAAATAGACTTTTACTCTTTTCTCCCCCTCCTAACCATTTTTCTCTAGCCAAAAAATAAATTCTCTTTTTTTTTTTTAGAATAAAAATAAACTTTTACTCTGTCTTGCTTTTAGAGTGAAGTTAAACATTACTCCATATTATAGGGCTTAGTTACATTTGCATTTGTTGATATTAAAATGTATTTAAAGGGTATTTATTCAAGATGTAAGATGAAGCAACAAATTATGTTCAATAAGTAATACGTAACATTTTACTTTTATTTATAACTTATATATAAAAATAATAATAAAAAGGTTAAAGCTTGTATGGGTTTTAAGATAAGATTTCACCTAAGCTTGAGTTTGTTTGATAAAAATATAACAAATCGATATTGAATAATGAATCAAGATCAAGTTGAGGAGGTCATTGTTTGGATAAAAGAATGCACATCTTTTCTCTTTCTAATTATACAACATGATATTCAATAAATAAAATTCATTATCGTTTTATTTCCAAAAAAAAAAAAAAAAAGTTGATCAAGATCAATCAAATCACTCACATTTTAAAAGCCTTAATCCAAGCTACTTCAGGTTATCAAGTTTACCAGCCTGTTTGACTACAAACAGATAAGTTAGATATTTTGAATTAATCTGAGAAACTTCTATTAATAATGAGTTGCACGCATGACCTCCTTATAAAATAGAAAAAGATGGCACCTAATTTGCCTAAAATGCTGTTGGCATAAATAGTTTGGAATGGATGATAATATGATATAAATATAAAATATCCTTCTTTAAGTGTAGCAAGGAAATACAAAGTTTGGGTTGCAATATTTTATTGAGAGCTCTTTCCTTCTTTGTCTCACTTAGATCTACTGCAAAGAAATTATTGAGGTTGCGTTTGGAATTTGAGAAAAAATTGACTTGTTTTTGCTCTTAAAGTAGATTTCATTGCACTCTTAACTAGGTCTCATTGTTCCAAAAATCAGCTTTTAGCGTTTTTTTTTTTATATATTTTTAGTAAAAAATTTTCATTTTTTACAAAATAAATGATTTCCAAACAAACCCTGAGTGATCCTTTTCACTCCCTTAAAAAAAATCCCAAATCTCCTCACCAACAAAAAGATATTATTAAGAGAATTTTTCTACTAGAGTCTAGCAAATTTGTAATACCTTCTCTATCAATACCTTCAATAATTATGTTTGCTTTCGCTATACATTGAAAACTAATACCTCCGTAAATAATATTCATAGCTTTATGTTTTTGTGTTATTGTTTGATTTTTTACATCAAAAAGAATTTATATTCTAATTCTCTTTCCAGATAAAAGAATAAAAAAAATCCAGAACTTAAATTACGGAGGCGACACTTGAAATCTTTTAGTTTATGACATATTCTTCAAGTCTATTAAACTTACGACACCGAGTGTCTTGCAGAATTAAGAAACCATGGTATAGAAAGTTAGTAGAGTTACTTGCAAGTTACATCAATAATGATCCTGATGAATACGGTATACTCAGTAGATGATACTTTTAGAATATTAAAGCCACGCTATTTACGATAAGTCAATTGACCAAAGTGAAATAATTCAAGAAGGAAAAGTTGATGCCTTAAGCAAAGCATTTGTGTGCTCTCTAGTCCCACGTACATAACCACTTGCGAAGTTAGCCAAATCCATTGCGAATTCCATAAAACCACTCGAACATAGAGAAATAATAATACAAATATTGAGGGCAAAATTTCAACCTTTCCCGTTAAGAAAAGAAAAAAGAGGCCATTTTTCCTTACTGTTTATACTATTTTTTTTTTTTATTCAAATATAAATTTTACTTTTAACTTAATTTAAGTGTATATATATATGAAACTTCTCTTTAGAAACTTGAATCTCGACTCTTATCCCTCCCTCCATGCCACAACCATTTACATTTATAAAATGACCATCATGCTAAGAGTACATGGTAATTTTACTCAATTTTTATTTTTGGGAGGATCACTAAATTTTTGTTTTGGCCAAAAAAAGAAATCGATAATTGGCAACTTGGCTACTAGAGTTTTTAAATCACTTTATGATCTACAATTTTTATTTTCAAGTTGTTAAAGTACCAAACTATATATTTTTTTACATTAATTTACATTTTTACATGATCAAACAGAACAGTTAGCTCCTTCTAGTTTGATCATCCATAATCAATAAACCAAATTATACTTTATGCAACAATTTTCCTGGGATCTGATGGAGTGGAGACGCTGTGGGAGGGACTTTATGCAACAATTTTAAAACATAATCAATGGTTGATATTCTTATTTACATTTTATTTATAAGCCTTAAAAAGTCATTGCCGCTATGACCAACTATCCATAAATAATTTAAAAAACTCGATAATGATATTCCTACTTCTTAGACCCCTTAAATTATTTTGTAACTTATTGAAAATTTGATTAAAGGAGGAGAAAAAAGAAAAAGAGTGGGAGACCGAAGGATTTAAGTACTTTTACTATTGACCCTTGAAAGAGCCAACAAAAATAAAATTAAAAAAAAAACATCATAATGAATATGTACCACCAACTTACTTTTTATTTTATTTTTCTTCACATCTCGTTGAAAAGGAACTTATTGCCCACCATTTACAATCATTTATTCAAAATAGTCTTGAGCTAGCTGATCGTGAATTTTGAATGGATCAAGTGTAAGTAGTCCCAGCCATAGATTAAATAGATCCAATAACAATTATCATTTGTTTTCTCAATTCATGAATTGCAATTCACTGGACCCATTCTTTTACTGAAAAGAATTTATTTGTAATGATTTTGCGAACCTAAAAATCTAAAGATTTTCACCTACTTCGTTAGATGGGCACTAAAGACTAAAGTTTGGCTTCAAGCACAATACCAACCCTTACCCTTTAGACCAAAGCTAATGTTTGATGTTCCATAGCTACGTTGTTTATTGTGAAAATCAAGTATGTATATCTAAATGAATTAAAGCTCAAAGTTTTGTCGTCTCTATCATATCATTCACAAACCCAGAAGTAATTTGGGTTGTTGACTTGTTCCCATTAACAATTTTACCTTATAAAAAAGCGATTAACTTTGAATGAATAATTACTTAAAAATACAAAAATAGATTTTTTAGCATAAAATTAAAATTGGGCAAAGGCAAACACTACTTAAAAGATGAGCAACTATTATATAATCCTGATTTGGAACCCTTCAATCCAACAAAAGGTCTCAGAAGCTTCTTTTACTTTTTCTTTTTTTTGCTGAAGAAAATATCTCATAGCCTTTATTGAATTTAATAAAAATCTTCAAGTTCAGAAGACCAAAATATATATTGTTCATGCTTATTCATAAATCAACAGCTTGTGTCCACAAGCATGGTACATAAAGTAGAATTCCTCATTCTCTTGATCTACTAGATTGATCATTTTGACAACAATAGCTAGCTAATGTCAAAAAAAGCAGGCATGTGATTGCCAAGAAGTTCTTTGTTTATATGTATACACAACTATTGCTTGCGAAAATTGGGTGAACTTGACATAGTATAAGTTGAGATATCGGCCAAAGAATTGAATATGCTTTCAAATAACAAATTTTTTAATGAACGAACAATTTATTAATCTGCTAGCTAGAGAGGAGAGGTTTTTTTTATTTTTTATTTAAAAAAAGGTTCACTCTCACCCAAAAACATTTTTCTTTTCCTTACTTTCCTGGTTCTGAGTACTAACTATTGATTTTCTAGGCAGACTTTGACAATAATTTTCAGCAAACCCATGATTTTTTGGTGCTAACTAAAGAACGAAATGTATTACAGCTGTAAGATGCTTAAATAGAAGCTAATTGAACATCGGAGATGAAAGGTAAGGCAGTGTTTTATCGCTTGCTTTAGGGCTGTACCATTCTGGAAGAAAAGCACTTGGTATGGACTGACTTATAATCAGATTGGGACACAAAATGATTCTAAAACGGAAAAAGAATGACTATTCTGGTAGAAAAGCAATTGGCAGGGACTGAATTATAATTAGATTGGGACACAAAATGATTCTAAAAAGAAAAAAGAAGAGGAGGTTCGGACACAAGATAATCACATTTAAATATATTTGACTTATTTCCAGTATTTAGTTATACTTTAAGCGAGACAGTCACAAAAACTCGTATTCAAAATAATCACATGTCAATCTTGTATCTCATTATATTATAAATAAGACAGACGTAACTCGTATTCAAAATGATAACGTGTCAATCTTGAATCTCGTTATATTATAAACAACACATATATATCATGTATCCAAAATGAATACATGTCAATCTTGTATCACATTTTATTATAAACAATACGGAAGTAACAAATATCCAAAATAAGCATATGTTAATCTTGTATCTCATTACACTATAAACAACATGGACATAACATGTATTCAAAATGAATACATGTCAATCTTGTATCACATTATATTACAGACGATACGGAAATAACACGTATCCAAAATGACCACATTTCAATCTTGTATCTCATTATACTATAAACGACATAGATATGACACATCCAAAATGATCATGTATTGATATTGTATCTCATTATACTATAAACAACACAAACATAACACATATCTAAAATGATCACGTGTCGATTTTATATCACATTATACTATAAACAATATGGACATAACACATATCCAAAATGATCACATGTCGATCATGTATCTCATTATACTATAAACGACACAAATATAATACGTATTCAAAATGATCATGTGTCGATATGCTTTTAGACATAACATGTATCCAAAATATTATGTGTTAATATTATATATCGTCCAACACAAAGCCAAATGTAGAAAGAAAGTAGTAAGTTTCGAACATAACACGTATCCAAAATATCACATGCCGATGTTATATCCCATCCTACACAGAGACAAATGTAGGGAAAAAGTAGTAAATTGCAGACATAGTATAAATCCGAATTATAACGTGTCAATATTATATCTCGTCCAACACATAGCCAAATGTAGGAAGAAAGTAGTAAGATTGATCACTTAGGTGGAAACTCATAATTGCTATTATAAATGTTCTAGGTACATTGGATCTGTGTGGAATGCATAAACAATAATGCAATGTATGAGAATTTCAGGTCAGCCTGTCCAACTAGTACCAATTTTGATGTCCTCCACACTCCACAGCCCCTCGTCAATCAAATTCCAAATTGTGGCATCTAATGATTAAGCCCATGAACAGGAAAAATGGGACATGGATTCTTTTCTTAATATCCGTGTTCACATTTTCTATTTTTAGTTTGATACATGTATTTGTGTGATCCACCAAAAGTGAGATATCTAGGTCACTAGTAGATAAAGTTGTCAATAGAAGGATCCAAATTCCGCCTAATTGTCTCTGAACTCTAATTATCATGCCCAGTAGAAAGATCTTTATCTTATTATTGGGAAAAGTTGGGTGGATAACTAAGCCTTATAATAGTAATTTTTTTTTTTTTTTTTTTTTTTTTTTTTTTTTTTTTTTTTTTTGCAAAACAATTTGAACCACGCATAATTTATAAATTAAGTATTTTCCAAAAACTCTACCCTATATCTTTTTATTTGTTAAACTTTAATCTGTCATGCCTCATATTCATAGGGAAAGACAGGTACATGCTATTTGGTTTATACTTCACATGCCATTAATAATTGTAAATTAACAATACATTTTTTTTACCCTTCAAGTGAGGATTAACCATCAAATGATAGTTGTACTCTATTTTTTGGGGTAAGCACTAAGCAGTAGCCTCTTTTTGGATTGTGATGGTCCAAAAATCATAAAAAAAAAAAGAAGAAGAGAGAGGGTGCACCTAAAGGACTCAAATGTCACGAGCCCCAAATCCATTGCCCCTCAAATCATATCCCAGATCTTCTTGAGTCCTCTTGACCTGCTGTGTGTGGGCCCTACACACCTTGACCCACCATCCTTAGTCCCTTCAAGACCTTGACCCCACCAAACCCACATAGACTCACACCCACTGCCTCTCCAACTTTGCCCAACCCCAACTAGACTATAGAGCATGGCCTATAAATTTCAAACCATTTTTCAAATAGATTTAGAGGAAACTCTTCCTAATTCACCGTGTACCGGTTAAAAAGACGAATTTTACTATATATGTTTTTAGATTATATATTAAAAATTATTTTATAAAAAGCCGAAAAAATTGTCAAAAAATTTAACAGTTTTTTCAATTTTTCTCAAAAAAAACTGAGAAGAGAAAATTGGTCAAAACTGGTTTTGTGGCCTTCGATTAGAAAAAAAGGAAGGAGGAAAAAAGAATTCATATATACTGTGGGCTCCACCCACTCATATAGGCACGTCAGCCACTTGTCATTAGTCCACTGGTTTTGACAGTCTTTGCCACCCAAAGGCATTCAATTTTTGACCGGCATCTACCGGTAACACTGTCACCCTTTTTACCGGGTGGTCGGTTTTTGAGACAAATTGCAGGATCCCTGGGCCGGTCACCCAAACTCTTGCGTAACTCGAGGCTGCGTTGTCTTTTAGACGGCGTCAATTGATAGATCACTGACACGTGTAAGTGATTTGGACCAATATTTATATTTTTATTAAATAAATAAATGGTCCTTGGAGTTGGACCTTTGACTAGTTTACTTCAAGGTTATATTTGTCTTTTTACTATTTTTTTATTAAGATTTATTATTTTATTATTATAAATTTTACAATTGGGGGTTTTGGTGTTGGTGGCTATATGGGAATAGAGAGAGAAAAGGAAGGGTGCGGGGTGGGTGCCATGTGGGTCCACATTGATGAGTCTGGCTCATGTCCGGTGAGGTCAGGATAAGCTTACCAGTTGACCACTAAGGCCTCGCCATCTCACCATCTAAACAGGTTTAGTTGCCAACTTTGGAAGAAGATGAAGATAAGCTTACCAGACAATCAACTGTTCAGATGTTGGGGACCTCGAATTTTTTACTTTTTCTTTTGTTTATTGCTTGGGTAGGAACTTTTTTTTTTTTTGGTAATCAGTAGGAAGAAAAATCTTATATATTGAATCGGTCATACTCATATTTACTTTCTTTTTATTCATTTTTTAGTCTTTTTGATAAAGTAATTTACTCATTTTTAAAATTTAAAATTTTAGTATGTTTTATTTATTAAGAAAATATATAAGAGAATTATATTGAACCTTGGAATAATCTAGAAAAAACAGGAAAGGTCAAAAAGAAAAAGTATGGTTACGAATTTGATCGTTATTATCAAACATTATGTCTTTTTATAAGTAATTTTCCTACTCAAATTTGATATACCCCCCTAATTATACAAGTTTTTCATGACATACAATTTGTTTCGTCCCAAGGGAAATTAAAAAAACAAAAAAAAAGAAATACAAGTGGCATATTTTTATCATTATTATTAATAGGCCAAAATACACGGTTTTGAAAGCTTCAATTGCGTTAGAAGAGAGGTAAAATCAAGCGGCTAATGTGCTTGCTAACTGCTAAGTGGTGCTTAGATTAGTTAACCATTGGAATGGATTATCAAAAAAAGAAAAAGATAACACCTGTAATGGTTTTGTTAATTTTGTGGCCTTACTTGTTGGTTGCTATATGTGATCAGTGATCATGAAGATGCTCTGAGTTCTGGGTTATACGGTTTCAATTTAGTTATTTTTAATAAATTTTGGTTTATTATCCCGAAATAAAAAATTTACGATTTGTCTCTAAAGTTTAATAAATAAGAATTTTTAATTTTGAAGTCTAAGTAAACGTTATTTGTTCTTATATTAGTTATTATTAGTCTCTTTATTTATATGATCAATGGAGTAATGACGCAACTTTTTAGATGATATGACAACATTTTTAATATGAAAACAAAATCTACATTAACATTACCCCATTAGAAAACTCATGGCCTAATAAAGACCTAAACCCATTAAAAATGGGTCTTACCCTAAGTAGTTTTTATTTTATATCCCGGTGATATATCAAATTTCTTTCACAAAAACATTATACCTTCTCCAAATAAAGGAACATGGAAGGGGGTTAGGGATAGACAACAAGCCTATTTACAATCTTTGGATTTAATCATTCCTGCAAATTGCCATTATTTTTCTGAAATGCGAAACAAACTTTGTCACAGACAGAAGGGACATTACAACATTGGTGGTCCTTACTCCTTATTTCTCCACAATTATTCATATCTCGAACTCAGTCATCAATTCCCACATATACAAATACATGAGCAGGGCTCACCTAGCATTAAATTGATGGGGGTGGTAGCAAGTAGCAACACAATAAGAGTGTCACACTGCCAAAATAATCAAAGAAGTAGGTTAGAAGTTTCTTAAATATCACGCTTAGTGATTTAGTGGTGGTGGTGCGTGGTGTGCATAGCATAGCATACATAGCATACGACAAGACAATACTACATTCACATTCATTGACAGCCACTTTCTCACGTAAAGGCACACGCTAGCTCCGGGAAACGCAGTCTCAAAGTGACAGTGCATACAAATTCACACACGGCTTTGCCTTTCCTTTCGTTTTTTGTTTTGGCTATTGCGATTGTGATCATCATCAATAACGTGTTCACACAAACGCAATTTCTTTTTCAATAAGACTCGGTGCGCTATGATATTATTAGTCATACATGAATCCAAGGGATATATTAGTCGAATGGGTCATTATGGATACTTTGGTAATTCAATATATTTCATTAATATCTATCTCAAAAATTATTTTTAAAAAAAAGGAATATATTCATATAATATAATATAATGTTATGTTTATAGGGAACATAGGTCACGAGCATAGTTTGATGTATTTTTTTATTTATTTTTATAAATGTATCGTGGCATCACTCGGTTGCTTGGTGGTGGTGCTGGTGGGTGGGCCTACTGATATTTTTTTTGCTTAATGGTTGATAGTGCTTTTTAGGCATAAAGGAATTGAGATCTACTCGGGGCCCATAAGAACTAACTCAACCTAAACTGGGTACCCCTTCTGCAAAAGGCCTAGGCCTATTTACTCCAAACCTAATGCTTTTCTTTTTCTTTTTTGCTTTTTTTAATGGTTTTTTTTTTTTTTTTTTTTTTTTTTTTGGCTTTTGGATTAAGTCATGGGACTCACAAAATTTAATCGTGTAGTCTCTTTCATTTTTGAGGTAAACTGACAAGTATGGACCATTTGTTGTATTTTAAGTTTGGCTGAGAGAGAGAGAGAGAGAGAGAGAGAGAGAGAGAACCATGTTGGCTAACTTACACAATCACTATGATCTTAAAGGTTTACATATTAAAAACAAAATAATCTTTATTCGTAAACCTAACCTTGTTTCATGTAGTTTGGGCTTAGGCTTTAGGTCAAGTAGCCCATAAATATGTTTGGTTTGCATTGAGTCACGATAACTTAACTCCTTTAAATGGATTTGGAGCAATAATCAGGAGATTATTGGAGATTTTAGCTCGTCGCAAGGCCATTGAATTTGCTACAGAAGCTGGCTTTACAAATCTGGTCATTGAAGGAGATAACTCTAATGTCATGAAGACCATTACTGATTATGGGTCTCATGTATCTAGATTGGGTCACATTGTCCTTGATATGTATTTGGTGTAGTGCTAACTCTATAGCGAATTCGCTAGCTAAATATGCTAGGAACGTAGTAGATGAGGTTATTTGGATTAAAAACTCCCCTCCCCTACAATGGAAGCTCTGTATTTAGGCTCACTATTAGTATTAAGCCTTCTTAATGATAGATTCAGTTTTTATTCCAAAAAATGGCCCCTTAAATGTTAATTTCCTAAGTCTAGCGATGTATGGAAAAAAAATAATAACTTTTTTTTTTTTTTTTTAATAATAATTATTGAGATGTCATGTTATAATTAAGATGAAATAAAAATAGATTAATGGTAGACGTGTCTAGTCAATTACAACTTATTTCCTCAACAAAAAATGAAATATGTTATCTCTCTTTCATTACTCGATAGAATTAGGAAACGAGACTAATCCAGGATGTGAGTTGTCCACTATGCAAGGTGGGAGAAGAGACATGCCTACACTTATTCAAAGAATGTGAGGTGGTCAGAGTTTTGTGGTATCGTAGTAGGTGGAACTTGAGGATAGATAATTGGAATACTTTGTCAAGTTTTGAACTAGTGCAACAAGTGATAAAGCCTCCTACCACAGTGGTGCCAAGTAAGATTCCGGAATCTCATTTGCAAATCATGGCAGCAATAATATGGGAACAAGTATGGCATTTGAGAAATAAATTCAGATTCCAAAATGGACAAGTAAACATCAACTTTATGTTGAATAAAATGAGAGGAAGTTTCAAAAACATTCAAAGCTAGAGGAGGAACTAAATTTTGGAAAGCACAGGTACGCCGATTGGGTCATCACACCCGAGTCTAATATGCATGGATGCATCATGCGGCTACACGTGCGTCCAGGGACACGGCTGCACGCACGTTCGTGACCAATTTTTTTTTTTTTTTTTTTTCGATTTGGCTTGATACGGTCCAATTCGGGTCAATTTGGTCCGAAACAAGGCCCGAATTGGTCCGATATGGGCCGAAATAAGTGTTAAAAAAAAAGAGCTAAAATTTTTTGTCAAAACACACAATTTTGACATACTAGTTTAAAGAAAAAACCCTAAACTCATTTCAAACCCTAAATTTTGTCACTTTATTATCTACTATTACACTTAAATTGGTATATGTTTACCATTTTATGAAAAAATATGCTTAGCAATATATAGAAAATATAAATAAAAACATATTTCATAATTTATTAATAAACGTATCCTATCGCACCTGCACCCTACTTTTTCAAAAATTATCGAGTCGCCTCATCGCACCTACACCCGCACCTGAACCCGAATCCACACTCGTACTTCCTAGTTAGGCAAATACCTCAATGGCAGGCCCTCACTGATGGGATCTTCAAAATCAACTGTGATGCTGCAGTAGCAAATAAATGTATATGTATTGCTGTTGTGGTAAGAGATTGGAAGGATAGAGTAATTGTTACTGGCACAAGGGTGGAAGGCAACACTACAGTGTGTGCTATTGAGGCAAAATGATTTAGATGGGCAATTTTGTTGAGTTAAGATCTAAATTTGAGAAAAGTAGTAATTGAAGGAGATATATGCTATTAACAAAGTTTTGAAAGGAGAAAAACTTATCTTTTTTCCTTGGGAAGCTTTGTGTTTTATAGAAAACTCTTATGATATGGCCAAAGAACAAGATTTAGTGAAATTTTCTTAGATAAAGCGCAAAGCAAATCTGCCAGAGACATGGAAGATTTTCCCCAACATTTTCCCCATCTCGCCCCTCCACTCCACCAAGAGTTGTTTCCAGGCCAGTTCAGCTATCCAAATCTTCTCTTAGGTGTACACCCACTTCTTCTCTACCATGATATCCAAAACAGGTCCATGATGCTGAAAACCCAAACTTAATTTTTAGATTTTTCAGTGAATCCTATAGATTTTTATTATGGTTTCAGGTATTGGATATGAAACTCGCTCATACTAATGTCTTAATCAATCCATATACAATGGATATTGATGTTCAAGCTAATGTTGTGTGACCCGGTTTTGCACCTTTCAACTACACTTGTCCTGCCCTCATTATAAGTCCATATATCTAATGCCTATAGTTTTTATAACCTGTTTGCGTCTCTATATTTGGTCAAAAATTCGACCATCTACCTCTGTGTATTTACAAATGAAGGTGTAGGCCAAATACTTTAAAACTATGCTATTCAAGCGTTCAATCATACATGCCCTCATTATAGGTCCATATAGCTAATGCCCATAGTTTTTATAACCTGTTTGCGTCTCTATATTTGGTCAGAAATTCGACCATCTACCTCTGTGTATTTACCAATGAAGGCGTAGGCCAAATACTTTAGAACTATGTTATTCAAGCGTTCAATCATACAGATGAGATACCTCATCCAGTGGTGCAGAGCTACGTTATTTGTGTTTCAAAGATTTTGAATATGTTTTTAATTCATAGATGTCACGAGCTAAATTCATGGAACATGGATTTAGATGCATGACTAACTTGCTGATCTTGTATAACTCAATAAACATAATAAATTCCAAAATTAAATAAAACTACAAATAAACAATGCTCTTAATAAACCCCTTACAATATCTAAAATCCAGAATTTAGAAATAATCTCCAAATACTATAAAATCTTAAGCGAAATAAAAATAACTAAAAATCCTATAAGGTTTCAAGCATTATTGAAGTCGCCTAAAAACTCTCACGCTCTACCTTGCACCTTATGAAGTGATCCAAAGGTTATGTTTCCCAACTAAATTTTAATCTAAAAATTGTAATTGATGGGGTGAGCCACACATTTAGTAAGCAATTATACATAATACACAACAAAATAGAGTCAAGCAAAGTACAAGTATTTTGATTTCACAAATTCATTCAATGATATCAAATATAGTTTTCACAAATATAGTATTTTGATCAATACTTATTCTCACATACAACCCTGTGAGCGGGCTTACACATATATCTAATCAAATTTAAAAAAAAAAAAATTATTTCGAGTCACATATCACAAAAGCAAATTTTATACAAAATTGAATAATTTACTTAATATTAACAATTATTCCAAATACAGAGGCATATCAAAGATCACAATATCAAATTGAAACATAAATTAAAGGATGCTTGACTCTCTTAGGGAACGAATAGGAACTAAAGAGTTTATATAAATATTTTTACAATTCTTGAGTATGTCTGAAAATTTAATTTGCTAAAAGAAACATTTTAAATATCATTTGGAAAATATGAATATGACTTATATGAATATGACTTTGCAATGACTTGGTTTTAAACAAATTTAAAAAACAAGAACCTTTTTAGAAAACTTATCTTGAAACTCAATTCTTTTCTAAAAAATAGTTTAGTTTATAAATCACATTTTAAATGAGATTCAAACGTTCAAAATATTATTTTAAAAATTAAAATTCGAAATTTATCTTCAAAACATTATAAAAATGCTTTTGATAAACTTTAGAAAACTTATGCTTAAACATGTATCTTGAGAAAATCTTTGACTTCTAAAAACCTAACGAACAAAACTTGTGCATATTATGCATAATTACTTACCTCTCTTGCTAATATTTCTTAACACAACTGAACACTTTAATCTTCTATAGGCTCTAAACAAAAGAATGCTTTAATCAGTAAGCATGAAATCTACTCATTAAAAACCTTTTCTTTCCTAATTTCCTACAAAACTCAGGTATGGAAACTACTTTCGTGTGTACCATTGAATTAAGCAATTTAATATTCCTTATCAAAGTCCCCACCGCAACATATTTCCCCAAAAACTAATCTGTAACACTAGAGTTCAAACGAACTTCTATAACCACAATTGATATTCTAGGCCACCACTTGATATTTAGGTGTTCAACCAATCATAGAATAATTAAGTTGCTCATACATGTTGCGGTTTAGAATCTATAATTGATCCAAGTTCACCAATTAATAGGTATACATAAGTAATAGCCAGATTCATAATAGTTTAAAACCCAACATCAATACTTTTAAATTGTACGCTACCAGTAATCCATGTTACTTCAACATATATACTATGAACAGGCCTAGTTGTATATATAATCCCGGCCACAAGTGGTGATCAACGCTTAATATTAAATAAAAACCCGTAGAGAATTCTGAGTGAGATACAAATTACCTTGCTATAAACAAAATTTGCCTCTAATCCTTTTGCCGTAGCCTCTAGCATCCAACGTCTTTCTCTTTCTCTTTCTCTAACCTTTTCTTTTTTTGTAATCACTCATATAAAGAAGAGATCCAATAGCTTAAATATGCTTTCCGAGAATTTAATTCCAATTAACCTCAATTTAAAATGTTATTAACTACTGACCTATTTAGATAAGATGGAACTCCAAGAGATTTCAATAACTCTTAGACTTCTTATCCAAATAGGTTTTTATTCTCTAATCTTTTTCCTTAAATGATAAGGATACTAAAAGTTTTAATTTCCTTATCTTTCTATAACTGAAACAAAAATAAACGAGGACTACACGTTTTATACATATGCATGGAATGTATACAGTATCCTATTTGTGTAGGTTATTGTTTCATCTCTTAACTTTGGGTAGCATTCTTTGTTTGGCCACATAATTACACCTCACACCAGTTGAAGTAGCATATCCAAACTAATTATATAAACAATCCTATCATGACCCCACGTGCTTATCCACATCACCTCTCAAAGCTAAAATAATAATTAATAATGAGGATAAAATCGGGGTATTACAATAGATTTGGTTGTTTATACTTGTTCTAATTTTTTTTTTCCCTTTCCAGGGAGATGCAGACAGTGGGCTGGACTGTCTCTGTTAGAAGAAGAAAGCTGAAATCCAACAACTCTAGATCAAGAGGGAGAGACTCAAGTTTTTGCTTTTTTTTTGTAAAATTCTGTTAAGAGAAAAGAGTTTGTGATCTGTGAATGTTGAGTACTTTTAATCAATTTTTCATAATATTGCAACTAGCTTTAGCTCTTCCATGGGTTGCTGTTTTAATGTGGTTGTTCAACAATTAAAATGTTTTTGCTAATGTGTTAAGGTCCTTTATACACATATCTCGCTCTGCTTATTGAACTATTGCTACTTTGTTGTGGGCCTTGTTGCCAATAAGAAAGTTGCTTTGAACCAACTATGTTAAATGTGCTTAACAAGCTCCAATTTCACGATATTCACGATTTTAACTGAAATAATGTCTTAAAAACATAATTTAAAAAATGAGTGTGTATGGACTGTGCCAAATGGGGTCTTATTAAAGTTTGTTTGGGATCCGCTTATTTTACTGAAACTGAAAATTTTTTGTTGAAAGTACTGTAGATAAATGTAAAAGTTAACTAAAATAGTATAGTGTGACTCATGAACAGTACCAAAAAGTGCAGTAAGACTCATGAATAATAGCAAAAATAAGCTGAATAGTAAAATAAACAAGCAAAATTAATTATGCCAAATGTGCACTTAATGAATCATCCTTACTTGATTAGCTTGTGAATGTGATCAGGAAGGATGCTTTGAACCGTATTTTGTAATGGGGTTTTTTTTTTTTTTTTAATGAAGCTTGTAAGGCCTTCCAAAAAAAAAAAAAAAAAAAAAAACACGTTAGAATTAAGCTACTGGTTTTTTCTTCTTTTATTTTTTGGGCCCCTGGACTGGTCTTAAGGCGTGCAAACGAGCTTGTGTTGCCCGATTCACTTGTATAGGGCCGAAGCCATGAAATTGAACACAAAATTAATTGCTCCCTTGCTTGGGCTTGACATTTTCTGCAAAGTTTTAATGGGTTTCGGCAATAGCACCCACATACTGGAGCTACCAAAGATCACTTTGGTTACCAATCCACAACCTATTCGTAGAAAGAAAGAAGTCCGTGCTAGTTTCGGCCTTTTGGGATCACAGAAAGTTTCTTACTTTCTTTTTCGGCCCAATGAGCTTACATTTTTGTGTGATTATGAGGCTTAACTCGTTCTTATGGACTGTGGTTTTGCAAGTCCAGTGAGATATGTTACAAGACAAGACGATATTAAAATTCTTGAAAAATTAAGACACAACACCAATAATTAATTAATATACATGCGTATATTTTATTCAGTTTTAGACATATTTTAGGTTTGTTTTAGTTTTTCAAAATAAATAAAAATCACAATCTTTAAAAATATATCTAAAATTAAAGTAATTTGTTTTAAATGAAAAATTAAAATTCCTTTTTATTTCATTCCCTTCTAACACGCTAAGTACACGCATATAGAGTGTCCTAAATGCTTCCATGTTTGACATGGACATGTTGAAGATTTTGGAATGTCTATAAAGTGTGATTCTTAGATGTTAGTTAAAGCCTGTTGAATTAGTAAGAATTACATTATTCTGCAAAAGATTTGATTTTGGCTTCCATCATCTATAACCAAAAAAATTAGACATTGTAGGGAAGAGAGATTACCTTCCCATATATAACCTATTTGATCAACAGGCCTCTACGGGACCAAGGGAAATTATTCCATAACAGCCTTCACTAGCATAATCAAAGACATGACGATGGGAGAGTTTGTTTGTTGTATATAATAAATCAATAATGTTGTGCACATCTTGATTAATAGTTTGACTTTCCTCTTTCTCTTTTGTTCTTCTTTCAAAAAGAGAACTAGAATTTGAAAAATAATCAGCCAGAGGCAGCAATTTGGGGAGTCATTACCGAACCAATCTGCTCTGTTTGGTTAGAGAAGCAACTTATTCCTACTTTAGAATCTTTTGATAATTCATAGTTTACAAAGTTGCTACCAATGCTCATTACTTGGCCAAAATGGCCAAAATTTACGGCAAAATAGTACTGTTCACAAACTATGTAGGAAAATACCATCCTTTTGGAACTCAATTTTATGAAAATCAAATTTTGTATAGAACTCAATTTCACTGAGAACTCAGTTCCAAAAAAAAATTACAGAGAACTCGATTTTATAAATATCAAGTTCCACGTGGTATATTTTTTGAGAAAAGCCACATCATGTGGCATTTTTTATGCCTGGAACTCAAAAAGCCAAAAAATCAAGTTCCAAAAGGATGATAATATTATGTTACATAGTTCACAAATAATGCTATTTTACTGAAAATTTTGAAAATCAGTGGTATTTGGCCATTTTGGCCCTCATTTCTCACAAGAAGCTTTGAAATTTGTTTTGTGTTCAAACATTAGACCAGTAAAATCATTGGCCAATGGCCATTACTTCCCCAGTCTTAAATAGGTGTGTCTTAATCCACATTTGGAAGAAAGTTTGTTTGCAAAAATCGAAAGAGTTAATTAAGATACAAGATTTTTGGCTTATATGCTGTCCAATTCTGTGCACTCTTGTATATTTGTTTCTTGTACTATCAGTTATACTTATATAAAGGCCTTTTCTTGCAGAATCTACTAAGTTCATGAAGAATTATTAAAGCCTCAACTTGTTTAGGGGCTGCTAAAGTGAGAAACTAAACGAATTATTCGTGTATCAGAGGTAATACTTTTGAAAGAAAAAGAATACAAAATATTATCCAGAGGATCCATCAGGAAAAGAGACAAACAAGAAAGGACCAAGGACCGTTGTAATCAATTAGAAGACACAAAAGTCTTTTTCTTCCACCTCATAATCTTAACCTATATAACCACAAAGAAAATAAAAATAAAAATAAACACATACCTGAG
Organism: Quercus lobata; assembly: GCF_001633185.2. Lineage (NCBI taxonomy): Eukaryota > Viridiplantae > Streptophyta > Magnoliopsida > Fagales > Fagaceae > Quercus > Quercus lobata. Next base: position 7,286,406 of record NC_044911.1, on the reverse strand, counting down.
ACGTACGTAATCCTCCATTCAAAAATTAAAATGTATATATTAATAGGAAGATGATGATAGACAAAATAGTCAAGGAATTTGATAACCACTACACCAACACATCATATAATAAGCAATAAATACATAGGAAAAATAAAATAAATCTCCTATTCGGTCCCCAAAGCTAGCTAGAAAAAAATAAGCTAAGCCCAACAAATGCATAGCTAAACTTCACCAAACTCCCCAGGTCTTTTTTGCAATGTCTTCAGTACCCTGTAGGGAACGTACAGGTTCCAAACTCTGCAACACAAGAAACACACTTTTTAGCCGAAAGTCAAATGCAGTAATGACTATAGGTTTGAAATGAAGACAAAATCAGAGAAATTTTGTGGTTTTGGTCACTTTTTGTTGTCAATGAAAACTTAGAAATTTTGTTACAACGAACCTGTTACTTGATCATGTATAAATGGGAGGACAAAGTTCCAAAATTTACATCAATTTTCAGCCCTAGATATGGCCCATTGAATTGACATATTACATTATTACTGTTTTTGAATTATCATGGCCAGTATTCTGCAAAATTCATTAACTTTCACCAAGTCTAAATGGACAGTTTCTGATGATGATTCCATTAATTGTAAAAGAGATCAAAATTATGAGCATAATGTATCAAGTAAGAGTGAACTAAAATACATGAATAGGCACCGCACGTTTGTCACAACATCGAAAAGCATATTGGGATCAATAGGACTAGAACTTTAGCCAAACTTTGTTCAACTTTAGATATGATTATACTCTCAATCTAAGTGACTTCAATAATTTCTTGGCTGTGGTGTAAACCACAGGTTATTAATAATTTTGGATTCATATGAGACCGATACGAGGATATAACTGCCAGGAGATAAATATCATGAAAATATTAGAGTTATAAACTTATTTATATATTATTAACTAATGAAAGATTATTAATAATAAAAAAATGATGTAAGTAATGAACTCAAATGAGAATCAATAAGAATTTGCTACATTAATAATTTGTAAAAATATTATAAAAAAATTTGTAATTGTAGTATTCAATATAAGAAGATGCATTAGAACATATACTTTTAATTTTTGCAACATTGAAAAAATATAATATTCTCCATCACTTCATTGTCAACATTGTCAGGTAAACCGCGTCAACTATTAAAACAAAAATCTTGTCTTAATAAAGCATTAAGTCATTAGTATAATCATTAGGTCCCTTTCATTTAGAATTATGTAACAATGTATCAGTATGACATTTTGTAATAAAAAAAGTTATTTGAATATATATCATTATTGATTTTGAAACCTACATATAAAGTGATACTAAATACAGTAATATTTTACTATATACGAATGAGTACAACTTTTGAAAAAAAAACAAGTATTTATTATTAGTTTTTTATAATAATATTAATCAAATCTTCAATTTTTGTAGGACAAAATTTAGTTATAAGATTGATTGTAGCCTTACACTACACTATTATTCAATATCTTTTTATTGAAGATGAATTTTGACAAATTCACCATTAGATTACATCTTATTCTATACTTGCAAAATTTCAAGAAAATTAAAGATTAATAATTATGTCATCAATAAATTGTTTAAATTGCAAGTTTTTGTAATTTAAAATTATGCATAAAATATAAGCTTATAATATATAGTAAATAATATCCGATTAACATAAAATTTGACATGTGTGTTAAGAGTATAAAAAACATACAATTCAATAATTATATTTTCAAAATATATAATAATGTTTATTTGATTGAGTAAGGTTGTAACTTAAACCTAATATCACTATAAAAATAATTATGCAGAAAAAAAAAAGATAATTATTTGTGATTGAATACTTACTAGGAGCTTGAGTGACCACATAAGCCGCACCACCAAAGTCACACGTGCCAGCCCCACGACTTTTCTTCTGATAGTAACTATTAAAAGCGTACGAGGCGTGGGCCACGAGGGTGTCAGGATCGAAACACGTGGCACCACCTTGAATCGGACGGCAATCAGCCCCACCTTCACCACAAGCATAATCAAGCCCAGCTTGCAACTTCTCCGAACCGACATTCCCATTGGCCACACACCAGGTCTGACCCGACCCGACAGCCGACGTGGACATATCTCCAGTCGTCGGAGCTTGGGCCTTGCTCTCGTTGGCCGGCGGCTTTGTCTGCACAGTCGCAAGCTCAGCCACTGTCAGCGGAATATCGTACACTTTCGCCTCGCTGGGATAAAACAGCCCATAATTCCTCTCCGATGTGGGACCCGTTTTCTGATTCTCGTTGAACAAAGCGAACACGAAAACGTCGAGCGTGTCCTTGGGTCTCAGTGGGGTCCCACCACCAGTGAGTACTCTACGCACTAAGTTCCCATTATACGACGCCGCATTGGCTTGGCTCGCACCGACTTCGTTACTGTCACCCAGTGAGGGCCAGCCAGTTTCGGTGACGACGACCTTAACGTCGTCGTATTTGATTGCTGACATGGCGGCGAAAACGGCGTCGAGTTGAGCGTCAAACAAGTTGTTATAACGCAACCCGTTACCCGAATCCACGACACCCGGGTTTGTCTTGAACAGCGTGTAGTCCAAAGAGATTTGATCCGAGTTGTCTTTGTAAGCGAAGAATGGGTACACGTTAACCATGAAGTAGGACCCAGTTGAGCGAATGAGATCCAACATGGGTTTGATAACGGGTTCGATCAGTTCGGGTTTGAACGACCCGGATGAAGATGGGTACGAGCTTTGGAGGGCAGTGAGGGCTATAGGGGACGAGACTTTAACGGCGGAGTCGAGTTTGTACTTGACTAACGAGGAGTGAATGTTTTTCATGGCGGCTACGAGGAATTGTGTGGTGTTGTTTGGGTCTACGAAGACCTCGTTGCCTACGGCAATGGCTTCGATTTTTGTGGCGGGGTAGAATTTTGAGATATTGGCTTGAACCCAATTGTCAGCGAATGATTGGTCTTTCGCTGTGGAAGAGAGGAGTTCGTTTGGGAGAGCAACAACTACTGATATGTTCGAGTTGGCTAGGGCAGTGAGAACGTCCGAGTTGGTGTCATAGAGCTTGACTCGGTTGAGTCCTTGTGTTTTGAGAAGCCGCACCACTTGGGTTGGTGTGGGCAGGTTGTTGGCGAGTCGGCCATAGTTGATTCCTATTGAACCGGACTCTGCAATCACAAACAAAAAAAGCATAAAAAAGTTAGAATGTTACAAACACGTATAGTTTTTGAAGGAAATAAGAGAGTGATTGATGAGAGAAAGACCTGCAACAGTTGAGATTGTGAGGAGTAAAAGAAAGCATGCGAAGCTGATGTGGGTTGCCATGGTCTGATTCTTACTAGAGAACCAGAACATGAGAGAGAGAGAGAGAGAGAGAGAGAGATTTGGTTAAAGGTCGGAGCAGTTGTGAACTTATTTATAGAAGAAAAACAGACTGGGCTTAGTGGGAATGGGCTTAGTGGGAACGAGAGAGGTGGAGTGGTAGGGTTTCGAAGTGAGATCTAAACACGATTTTTTATTTATTTTTAAAATTTATTAACATGATAAATAATTGTTTATCAAAAAAAAAAAAAAAAAAAAACGTGATAACTGATAAATAATTGGATAAGTTACAAGACAACAATAAAAATATGTCAGAATAAATCTATATTTTTTTTAAAAAAATATAGATAATTGAAAATAAAAGTGAATTAATAGCAATCTTTCTATCTTTTACAGTAATAAAGAAGAACAATTTATTGATTCTCGGAAAAAAAAAAAAAAAAAAAAGGAAAAAAAAGAGAACAATTTACAACCCTAACAAGTCATCAAGAAAAATTGCGAAAGTTTTTACTATTGTTATTACTATTATTACTACTATTTTTAAAATAGTTGTGAAGGGTTTTTTTTTTTTTTTTTTTTAAACCGATACAAATCTCTCTCTCTCTCTTTTAAATTTTTTTGGAGATAAATCAACAATTTTATTGCAACATTACTTAATACAAAAGAAATAGTATATATATATACACAAAAGTATATTATGGGAGAACCCTTTTCAGAAAAAATATAACCAAACCTAAATAAAGATCTGACAAGAAAAGAAAATTCAAGCTGACCAACAATTCCTTGAATCTCCAAGAAGAGTAATACAATCTAACCCATCTCCAAGACTCCAAAATCAATTAGGGGAAACCAAGTAGTATGCCAGGAGGAGACAATTGGTTTTGACAACCCATTCCTAAGATCTAATGGTAAACGCTAAAGGAAATCAGATTTGGATTAATCCGAGTTAAATTTGTGTCGACACGATACTCACTATAAAGACATTGAAGAGTACTTTTGAGGGTGGAGAGAAACCTACGACGGGTTTGAAAAGCCTTTCAAAAGGGTTGAGGGAGGTTATTATTAAGAGTGGCACTCGTGACTAATTCAGGGGATGACTCAGACACTCATTATTACAAAGATAGTAGCGTGTGTCGATAAACCCAATGCAAATCAATAAATTAAAAATAATTATTCTTAAAAAATGTTTAAAATATATAAATTAATACATTAAAAATATTATTCTTAAAAAAAAGTTAAAAATATTGTAATATTTTGAAAATGAGAATCTCTCTATTTTTTGTTTTTGTTTTTTTTTTGATAAGAAAGAATCTCTCTATTTGGTATTTACCAAAGACAACAGTTCATGCATGCCACCACATTGGGCAACGGTCTGAAACTGCGGAACCCACATAACTTGACCGTTACTCCATAGTATATATACTGTTGTTGAAATGTTTAGTTGATGTTAGATTTTGAAAATTTTACTATGTTTACCCAAAAAATAAAATAAAATTACAGTTCTCTAAAACTTTATATTTACAGTGTATTTGCAATATAAAATTACATTATAGACACAAAAAGTGACAAATGTGTACACATTTACAAAAGGTGATAAATATTGTACATTTTTTTTTTGCAATGTAAACATAATTTATTCTCTTTATTAATTCATTATCTCAATTTATTTTTCATATATCTGTCCCATTTTTTTGGTCTTACACGTCTCTAATTTGATAAAGATCAAATTGAGTTAGATTTGATAAGTGATCAGTTGGTGGCCTAATATGAACTGGCCAATAAAGGAATTTGTTGATGGTGAAAGTAAGCTCGTTGGTGCATAACGTTGTTGAGTTTGTCTTTTTACTTTGCAATCATTGTTAAGGAGAAGGTAAAAATAATGTTGCAGTGTTTTTTCACCTAAATTCGAACGTTGGATTGCCAGCTGAGCTGGATTGATAGTAATAATTGAAGATTCATGATATGATGTGTGTGATTGTGTAATTTCATCAAACATAATCAGTGCATGTTTTGAATTTTGATGTTACAAAACTGCCCACATTGTTTTGTTTAGTCAGTTCTATATATGACATAAATGTTGATAATAAAATATTTAAACCTATCGATGATTTTCGACTGCTGTATCTTCACATATATATATATATATATATATATTGTTTGTGAGTATTTTGACATAATAATAAAAAATTTAGCTGAATGAATGTGGTAAAAAATAATTTGATAAACAACAGATGCTGACTGCTAGTAAATATTAAAATGGTGAGGTAAAAATTATTAAAGAAAAGTCTGATACTGATATATGCTAATTATTCAAACAATTTGGCATGGTTTGAGAGACTCAAAGGGTAATGATGCAACGTTCTAACTAATTTTTTAGTTCTACCGTGTAGTCTTCGTGGCTTTTCTGGCATCCAAAAGCTGGGCGAGAATAATTTTTTACTGTTTTTCTATTGTGTAGTTAGCATGGCGTTTTCGTACGGTTAAAAGGCAAGGGAATAACCATATTACTTTTTCAATATTTGGATCAATTCAATCCACACATTTTTTTTTGAGAAGACAATCCATACATATTAGTTGGGTCCTTTCGGCCAGTTTAGATTAACTAGGAATTTTACTTATTTATTATATCATGCAATAAGCCGACTTAATTACCGGGAATAAAATGTGTTGTAATTTAATAACTAAACTTATTCAATTACAACACATTAGAATAAAACTTATTATCTATTTTAGGAAATATCTTATTCATACAATTATATTTTCTATAAAATAATATATTTAAAATTTTAGAAAGATAAGTTATTTTTTGATGATTTTTTATTTCTATAATTGTTAGATGGATATAGAAAGTTTATTTATTTGGAAATGTATTAATGTTAGAAATTATTACAACCCTTTTAGGGGAGGAATAGTTATTCCTCATTTTAAAGAATAGCTATTCATAAGGAATGGCTATTCCTTGTAATGAAAACATAATCAAACTATTGAATAGCTAAACCATAAGAATAACTATTACATTACAGTGTTTTTTTATAGTCTACCAAACGTGCACTTAGTTATTAAGATTAATAGTGCTAAAAGTTTTATAACTCAATTGAAACTTTCTAGTTTTTTTAACAGAGATATTTAGAGTTCCAATCTTCCACAATCCTAATCCCACTGTAACTATCAAATTATCAAAAAAAAAAAAAAAATTAATAGGAAGGAGTGGTTAGTCATAAAAAGCTTAATGTGATTATAATAATACTTACTCACTAATTGATGTAGAACAGACCGTCATGGCCTTTTTGGAGTCCCAAGTGCGCCTAAAATCGTGCAAGGCAAAAAAGACACTAGCAGAAATCATTTGGGTGATAGAGTCGAAATCACATGAAATTTGGTTAGTTGAAGAAAAATGGCCTTCTAAGCAATAATCGTGGCTTAAGCCACATGGTACTTTTGAAAACGGCGAATTCCTCCATTTAGGCTCTGAAAATTGTGATTTTGCTGTTTTTTTTTTTTTTTTTTTCTTTTCTTAATAACTTTTTACTCAAAAGTCAGAGTAAGGCCCCACTTGTTTTGGGACGACACTTAAGGTTAGTAGTTTATAATTCTGCATTTAACTCAATTTTGCCACTTTTGGTAAATTTCGATATTTTGTCATCTAATCGCGTAATTAGTATGAATTAAGACCTTAGACGTTTTTCTCAGTATTTGTATGTTTTGTAACCGTCAGAGGCAAATTAGACTATTATCAATAAACACAGATTTTTGTCAATTTTCTTCTCTGGTGAATTCCAATTTTATTACCTTGTGGATTCAAGGAATTCCTAATGGATTTGAGGTTTACTATCTAGGAACTAATAGTTTAGTTTCCGTCCATCAAAGAGAGTATCGTGTGTGCTTTCTTCAGGCTTCCACAACATCACTAATGAACCAATCTTTTTTATTTATTTATTTTTTTATAGATATAGTAGAATTTAAACTTACAGTGTTCACTTCATGTTGATTTTTTTATTATTATCAAGTTAAGACACTAATTTGTTTTTTGTATAGGTGGGGTTTGAGCGTTAGATCTCTTATTTAAGTCATTCTACGACAAGAGACTTTATTTGTTGAGCTGATGAACTAATCTAAGGGAACGAACGAGTTAGGTGTGCCAAGATTTGAGCTTAGGATACATGTGTGAATGAAGTCATACATTGTATAATAATGATAAGAGTAAGTGATAAATATAATATAGTTCTTTTTTTTTTTTTTTAAAGAAAGAATGTAATATAGCTAAATCCAAACTCATTCACTTTTTTTTTTTTTTGAGAAGGACTTAAGTGATAAATATAATATAGTTGGACTTCAGTTTCTTTAGTTTTTATTAGGTGTGGTGAAATTTAAGTTTGGGATAAATGTGTGAGTGAAGTCATACATTGTATAATAATGATAAGAGTAAGTATGTGATAAATATAATATAGTTGGATCCAAATTCATTCATTTAGTTAGACTTAAGTTTCTTTAGTTTTTATAAATAAAATGTAATTTTTGGGGAAACTTTTTGCCACAACTTGTTAACGTGGCAATGGTAGAGTAACAATGCATTCATTTACTTTTACGACATATATTTATTATCATGCAACAAACAACATGCCATTTTAACACTTAAAAAAAAGAGTTAAATTTTTTTGTAAAAAGACAAATTTGTTGTGTAATTAAACATATTTATGGACATGGGAAAATTGGATTTGGACCTGTTAACCCGATCAAAATCCACCAACCCCATTCGATATTTTTTGATTTCGAGCAAACGCAAGTTGATCTATATCCAATATGTTTAAATTTCCTTTTCAAAAAAAAAAAAAAGTTTAACTTTCATGTAAATTTTTTTTTAGTTGGTTATATGAATTTGAAAGTAATTTGATTTATTTATAGAATAGTCATAGTTATAAAATTTTAATTCTTTATTAACTCGCTTTCATTGTATGCTTAAGTTATATTAATTTTTTTTTTTTTTTTTGTAGTCTTAGTTGAAAATATTGATGAAATTATTTACTAACTTGAAGTTTGATTCTCATGTATGAATATTTCTAATGCTAAGGACTAGGTCATTTAATTTTATTATTATTTTAAAAGTAATAGGAATATGTGCACTTAAGGATATTGATAATTTGACAAGGTCCATGACATTGGTGATTATATCATATGTGAATTATGGATTTTGCAAACTTAATTGTTTATATATTATTTAAATTTTATTTTTAAGTATTTTGTTATATGTTCTCTTACTTGTTTTGTAAGGAAGCAAAACAATATAATAATAATAATAATAATATTATTATTATTATTATTGTAAGGACTGAAAATGTTTTGGACCCAAAACGTTTTTGGGCTCAAACGTTAATGGCCTGAATAATAAATTTTTAGAGAGTGGGCGGAAGAACTAGATTTATCTTAGAAGAAAAATGATTAAGTTTAACGTTCTAAGACGGTTTGATGCAAGTACTATCAACAATCTCCCTTTGCTAAAGCTTCCATTCTTTGTTTCATCTGATTTTCCTTAAAAGTAATATTGTACAGGAGTTCCAATCCTTTCTCTCAATGCATTCTTCCGTGTTATATATTGTCATCCTGGTGTCATCCTCACCACACACATGTAGATTGGATTCGGGGGATTCCTTCCTGTCTCATCCAACACTTCCTAAAACTTTCAACCAGTAGCTGTAATGCTGCTTCATCATTGTTCAGGCATCACCTCCACATTAATGCGGTCAGAGAGTTGGTTGAGAGGTAATTAATGCGGAGGCAGTAGCTGTTGAAGATATTTGTTTATCTTTCCTTTCTTACCCTTGGCCTAATGTCCCCACCTTAGTGGTAATGTAGCTTCGAAGTAAGTCTGTGATGATACGGCGTTCAGGTCGGCCTCGGACACATGTTGCCGAGAAGGATTTTGTCCTTGGACGAATATTGGGCCCATCTTAAGTGGTATCTACTCCTCTTTTCATTCGATTCCCCTTATAACCTTATGTGGGCCTTCTCGAATGGTCTAATATCCTCGGATAGGGCCACAGGCCCAGTTAACACTGCTTTAATAATAACTATTGATTAACTGGCCCCCACAATTATTATTATTATTATTATTATTATTATTATTATTATTTACTTTTCATGTGAGAAAATACAGTTTAATCCATAACCTGATTAACCCAATTTGCTCACATACCATTTAAGACAACTCATCTTGAACCTAAATACCCAATTTAACTTAATCCGTTTGCCAAATCTACTTATTTATAAAAGAGAAAACCATGACGTGGAATAAACAAAATTTTGCATCTGTCCCAAATCTCAAATGAATCAATATGTATGGTATCCATATTTCACATTAGTTTGTGCAAATTTTTGTTTGTTTATTTTAGTATAAGAACATATTTTTTATATTTGGCATAAATGCACTTTTAGTCCCTACATTTTGCACTTTTTCCATTTTGGTCCTTACATTTTGTTTTTACCACTTTTAGTTCCTAACCCTATTAATGTATGACATTTAGGTCCTTTCTGTCACCTAACTAACAGCAAAAATTGACGTGGTTGACGATGGAAAAAAAAAATAATCACACCTTAATTAATTAAATTAAAAACAAATATTGAAAAAAAAAAAAAACTCATTAGTTTTTGGGAAGAATATGAAGAAAACAAAAACTCAAACCCAAAACAAAGAACTTAAGAACATAAACCTAAACATAGAATATTCAAACCCAACCAACAAACATAAACACAAACCCATAAATTTTCTTTCCACTCAAACCCAAACCCATAAATTTTCTTTCTACCCAAACATAGAAAAATCTAGCCACTACCTCCACTGATCAAACAACCACTACCCACCATCATAGCTGCCACAACCCACCATCCTAATTGCCACAACCAAACCCAACTCGGTCTCAACCCTAGCCACCCCGATCTCTATCCACCCCAGTCGGCTCATAACCCACCCACCCTAACCCAACCTCAACCCTAGCCACCCTAACTCAAGCCACCCCAGTCGATTTCAACCCACCCACCCCAGCCTGACCTAAACCCAACCCGACCTCTACCCACCCCATCTAGTTCACAACCCACCCACCCCAACCTAACCTCAAAGCCAGCCACCCCAAACTCAACCCCAGCTACCACAGTCGGTCTTAACCCACTCACCCCAGACCAACCTCAACCCACCCCACCCCGATCTCAACCCATCCACCCCAACCACCACCCACCATAGCCACCACGAGCCACTGCATCACTAGTTACCACGAGAGAGAGAGAGAGAGAGAGAGAGAGAGAGAGAGAGAGAGAGAGAGAGAAACTAATTTAATAAAGTGAGAAGGAAGAGAAAATAATTTGAACCCATTTTTGTGATTTCTTCCCAGAAGTGATCATTGAATCAAGATACTTTTTAGATCTTAATTTTAGTGATTTTTGGTTTTAATTCTATTTTTTTATTTAGTTAAAATTAATAAATTAATTTTTTAAATTTATATGCTGACGTGGCATTATATTTTGTGTGATTATATTATTTTTTTATTCCACCATCAGCCACGTCAACTTTTGCTGTTAGTTGGGTGATGGAAATGATCTATATGTCCGGCGTTAATTGATTTAAGAACTAAAAAGTGTAAAAACAAAATGTAGGGACCAAAATGAAAAAAGTTTAAAATATAAGAACTGAAAGTACATTTATACCTTTTATATTTGGAAAATGCTAACGAGTGTCCTTAGGGCACTGGTTAAAAATCTAGTTAAAGAAAGTTTTTATGGGAAAAGAAAAAAAAATTAATGTTTTGACAGCTTTTTTTATTTTCCATAAAAATAATGTCAAAACTTTCTTAAAATGGATTGTTAACGAGTGACCGGGCACTCGTTAGCATGACCCTTTATATTTTACATAACTACTTTTTAAAAATACCAACATTAAGTTATCTATTTTACACTATATTTTATTAAAATATTATTTATTTTATCAATTTTTTTTTTGTGGTTACTCTTCCGAGTCATCTTATACTATTTTAGATGAAAACTGACAATCCCCACGACTATCACCAGTCTGCACCATTTAGATAGCGGCTATGGATAGAGACAAGGAATGGAGGAATCAATGAGGTCATCAATTTCAACCGCTGATTTGGAAAAATAAAAATAAAAATTAAAGAATAAAAATTACTTTTAAGAATTAAATAATTTGGAGCTTTCAGTTTTGTGTTACGTTTGGTCTTATTCATATTTCATAGTCATTGTATTACTTACTCTGCATTTCACATTAATATCTTGGCTACCGCGGCAGTGTCAACTTGATCAAAAATAATTGAGCACCAATACTCCCAAAAGACGAGAGCAAATTTACTTTAAAAAAATAAGAGAAAAAATAAAAAGACGAGTCCAAATATACAGTGTATGGATATTTTTGACTGCCAAGCTTGAATGTGCTAAGTCACAAAATTGCATGGATTCAAATGGTTTTGATTGTTTTTTTAATGCATTAATAATTGAGGTAGAGGCGGAGGAATTTGAATAGCAAATGTTCCCGTTACAAACACCAAAAAAATGTTAATTGATTTGAACTATAAGGTGTTCGGCAAATGGTTTTGATTGTTAATTGTCTAAAGAAAGTAGTGAATATAAAATAATTGAAATAGAAACATTGATACACCAAGCTTGATATATCTATTTAATTTAAAATTGATACTATATGATCATCAACTAAAATATTTCTATAGTTAATAAATTAGCCGGCCAGGGGAATAATTGAGGCTATATCCAATTAATTAATAAAGGATGTTATCCAAACACATTTAAACTAATTGTAATAAAAGTTAGACATGTTGACTTTTGTAGCAATATAAGTAATTGTCTCTATAAGATCATAATGAAAATGCAATTTTTGTTTTTCTCATGCAATCAACATTGATGCTTCCCCCCCAAAAAAAAAAAACATTGATGCTTCCATTCTCAAAAAAAAAAAAAAAAAAAACGTTGATGCTTCCATTAATCCTTTTGTAGTTAAGCATGATAAATGACATTAATTGCAAAGGCACGTTCAGTAGAAACTTCTACTTTGCGTTTTATGTAAGTTCATTTTCTTTTCTATAGTGCATCATGATGAGAGTTCTCATTAGGGTCACCCACTTGAACCCACCCTTAGAGAGACTTAAACTTCACTCAAAACGCGTAAAATTATTCAATCTATAATAAGAATGTCCAAACTCAAAACTCTTTGTTATTATTGATCCAATATTATACTTCAGAAGTCGGTAAGTTCAGTTGGGAATTTTATGATGCTGTGTAGAAATGTACCATGGATTCTTTTCAAGGAAGATAAGCCCAATTCTTTGACTTGTTTTATGAAGCGTGCATGTGACAAATTCACGTGGGATACAACCAACAAAACCTTGTGATCTTACCCTTTTACTTTAATTATCATAATATAGTAGATATATACTTTATTGGGTAGTTGCGGAATAAAGTTAAAGAAGCAATTTTTTTTTTTTTTTTTTTTTTTGAAACTTTAAAGAAGCAAATTTGAATGAAGGAATATCTGGTCCAAACATATTCGGCTTCAGGATGCGTAATAATGATCAATACTACATCATTGTGTAACCAGGTCGGCACAGTTCTGCTCACCAAAAAAGTATTATAAGTAGGAAGAGATTGTTGCTCACGTCGACATTTCACTGTCAAGGATTTATATATAACACTGCATGCACGTGTAGTAATATGTCATGCACTGTGGCAATTTGGTACAGATTTGTTGTAATGAGAAGCTGAGACATTTTGGTGTAGGAAACTTCCTTTGGGCCTTTCTTACCTTCTCCACTAAGAAATTTGTGGGCATTTAGGTGGTAGAGGGGGCGTAGTTCACTGGCCATTTTGTTTTTTGGTTCCTTTATTAGTCTAATAGTTTGTTGTAGGCTCATGGGGTTGTTAATTTTAGCTAAGCAAAGGTCTAATTTTAAAAAAATAGGCAAACAGAGTTAAAGAAGTAGGTGAAAATGGGATTGTAAGTTGTAACTGATGAACTTTGACGATGATGGACTATATACTATCATATATGATATATATCGCTCTCATTTGTTCTGTTTTTTCAACATATGCGGCAACATGTTGGGACTTCTTATTGATTTACACATTTTCAGATGGGAATGGAAGACCAATATATATCAATTTCGGCCTTGCTATAATTATTTTCTGTGGGAATGGAAGACATTGCACAACTTATTAAATAGTCAAAAGGGACATTGATTTTGCCAAAGACATTTTGTGTAAAAGGGATCATGCTATATCATGCTATGCTCTTGGGTTGGGTCATTGTTTTTGTTGTTAGTTAAGTTCCCAATGTTTCAATGCTATCATTATTCTTTTACAAAATAACATGCTTATTAGTTCAGCCAATAATACCTTAACTTAGTCACCCTCACATCTACATCTACATCTACTCAAGGGTTAGGCGGTTCCTCACTCACCTTCATATCTCCAGCTACTTATAACAAGAATGTACACATAAGCAAGCCTTAATCATGTTATCTTAACTGAGAATGCCGTTGCCAACATATTTTTTAATAGAAATTTTTATATTTGGATTACGTCTTATTGGAATTTGTTTTTGGGATAAAAATAATTTCTACTTTCTTTTGGATTTAATGTAGTCTGAGACAACCCTTTGCAAGCGCTAATGAGACAACTGAAGGCCAAATAAGGATCTAATCGATAAACTAATGACAAATTAGGGAAATTATCAGTTAACCAAAGGCAAGTTAGGGTGAGTTTAGTTCAGCTTTTTGATGCTGTGCTTTTTGAAAAAGTGGGGGTTTTAAAAAGTACGGTATGAAATTGAGTTTTTTTGAAAAGCTGTTAAAAAGTAAGGTTTTCAGACCCGGACCGTTCATTGAACCGTAAAAGGGAGAGGTTCAAGATTTTTGAGGTCGAACCGAGGTTGAACCGGAGTCGAACCGTGATGACATCATAATTAATTTAATAATTAATTAAAGCCTAAATATAGATATTAAATTTATAAAACTAGCAAAATTGACAATATATCTATATATGTGAGGGAAATTTAATGATTTTCAAGCATATATTTAATAATTAAATAAGAAAGTTAATAAAATAAAATAATAACCATGAAAACATTAAAATTTATGATTAATTTTTGAAGTAAATTTGAATATCTTTGAAGGATTTTAATTATAATTTTTTTTATTCCTTGTAAGAGATGGATAATTTAATTAAGTAGAATAAAATTGTAAAAAAAAAAAAAAAAATTGCTAAGGGGTTGGACCGCACGGTTCTCACCGGTTCGTGCGGTCCAACCCCGGTTTTAGCGGTTCACGGAATTAACAAAAAATCCGGTTCTTTAAGCTTAAAAAACCGGTTTTCACAGTCCAACCTCCCGGTCTGGTCTGGTTCTGAAAACTATGTTAAAAAGTACTTTTTGAAAAAAATGAGTATTTAGCTATCACTTATAAAATTGACAGTTTGAGTTATAAATTACCAAAATGGACAATGTATATATAAGGGAGTTTAGTTCATACTTAAATCAACTTCTTAATAATACTTACTAAAAAAAAAAAAACTACTTACTAATAATAATAATAAAACATATTATTGGTATTATTTTAATAATGTTTGTGTTTAGTTTTTTTTAGTGTCATAATTATTTGTGAATTTGAGGCTGTTGTTGCACTTTAGATTTGTTAGAGGTGGCAAAATCTGACATGATCCGCGAACCCGACACGACTAACCCATTTATAAATAAGTTATGGATTGAGGCTAAACGGGTTCGGGTCATATTCGGGTTGACATGGCTAACCCGTCTAATAAACGGGACGAGTTCGTGTTCAACATGCGAACCTGTCTAACCTGTTTAGCTTATAAAGTTATTAGTTATTTTGATATTATTACTTAATTTATGGTTGTTTTTATATGTTTATTACTATATTTATAGTTGTAATTGTATTTTAATTTTATATGCATGAGAATTGATAAAGATTATATTGGTTAAGTATGACTTATTAATTAAATAGATTATAAAATGAGTAATTTGTATTGACTTTTACATAACTTGTTAATTAAACAAGTTAAATATGTCGGGTCGGGTTGACTTGTTTAATAAACAGGTCGTGTATAGGTTGAGGATTCCTGACATGTTTAGTAAACAAGTCGGGTTCGAGTCAACTCATATAGCTGAATACTCATGACTCAACACGACACGAACCTGACCCGCGAACACGAATTGCCACCTCTAAGATTTGTGAATCTGTGATCCATTGTTCTTGATGGTTCTCGGAAAATCAGTAGGTTGGATGATGCATATTAAGATAATGTGTCGGACCTAAAAAAGAATTGACAAAAGTCAGAGGAGATCGGGGTAACCGGCCACAAATCCTCCGATGATGAAGTTAGTTTCTTTCTTCAGGAGATCTCAAATTTCAAGATTCTAGGAATATTGTCTAGAATGAACTTACCCTTCTTCATAGGAGTAGAAGTGTTTATATAGGTCGATGTAAGTGGTTATTCATCTCATAACTCCCCCTATTATTAAGGAGTCCGTAGGATTTGGAGTCAACTCCTGTAACTGCCGTGAGAGTTATGTTTCTTTGACTATCGTTTCTATAACTGTCGTTGGAAACGATTCATCACACAGAGGCCTAATTTCCTTTATTAAGTGTAGAGCTCGTCCGTCCAAACGTTTCTAAGGATGGATGAGCTTTTTAAGGAAGCTCGTCCGTCTAAACGCTTTTATGGATGAACGAGGTCATTAAGGACGCCTAGGACGATCACTACATGCGCTTGGTTCGCCCTAGTTGGTCTTTCATTGGACAAGCCATATGGACGAGCTCAAGAGTTGGTGTTTTTTGTAACACCATCAGTTCTCACTTCTCATTGTGTAAATTTGTGTTTTAAACAAAGGGATAAAATTGGATTTTTAGGAAAAACTATGGGCAATTTGGGAAATTCCCTGAACTTCCAATGGTAACATATGAAATGCGCTTCATAACTTTTTGCAATTGGTGGCTTCCTCAGCTTTTTGCAATATTGGACTTTTTATTAAAGCACGTTTCCAAAACTACACCAAACACGCAGTTTGGATTTTCAGTAGCAAAAAGTGCTAAAAGCGCTCTCTAAAGTTGAAACAAACGCACACTTAGTCCACAAAATATGGTAACTCAAGTTTAAAATAGGACTTCATTATATTTATTAACTTCATCACGAACTCAAGGAAGGAATTGTCATTTTTGTGAAACTTTAGGATCACTATGATTTCCTTATAACTCAAGGTACTTAAGTGTAAATTTCCCACACACGTAAAAAAAAAAAAAAAAAAACACTAATCAGTGTTCACTCACCTTCAAAAATTTTATACTATACCCAGTATAAGGTATTAATTTGGGCCAGCCCATTAGTGTATCATGGATAAGGTCCGAAAATATTAGCTTGGGCTAGCTCAAGCTCATCCTTGAAAAATTAGAGGTACAAGTACCACTAAGTACTAACCCATGCTTCATTTGGGCTAACTAAGCTTGGGCTCAAAATCTTGGTCCTAAATCCTAACAACGTAAAAAGTTGAAACACTACCCAGGCCCAGAAACAAAAGCGACTCGGTGAATAACGTGAGTCCGTCGGATGAATCCCACCTAACACATCTGAGCCGTCAATTTCGTCCCAAAAAAACCCACTCTCTTAACTTTTCGATAAAAAGTAGTCGGCAGAGAGAAAAAAGGAAAGTAGAAAACCCTTCACTCTCTCTCTCTCTCTTTCTCTAGG
The DNA here is from genome assembly GCF_001633185.2 of Quercus lobata. NCBI lineage: Eukaryota > Viridiplantae > Streptophyta > Magnoliopsida > Fagales > Fagaceae > Quercus > Quercus lobata. The sequence continues at coordinate 7,269,307 of NC_044911.1, read as the reverse complement.
ACACACACACACACGCTCTCAACTCGGTCTGTAGAGAGAGAAATCGGAAGATCCGAAACCCGAAACAGCGAAGAAGAATGTCGGGAGTGACGAACCAGGAAGAAGACAAGAAGCCCACTGATCAATCGGCACACATCAATCTCAAAGTCAAGGGCCAGGTCTCTCTCTCTCTCTCTCTCTCTCTCTCTATTTTTCATTTCTCTGTGTTTTTTTTTTTGTTGATAATTAGGTATTATTGCAATTTATTATGGAGTTTTAGATCTGTATGTTACATTTATTATTATTATTTTTTTAGTTTATAGGGTTTGTCATCTGTGAACTTAAAAAGGGTTTTTATTTTTTTTTGAAAAAATATTTTTAGTTTTATGTTTTTGAATATTTGTGCTATTTTTAGGGTAATGGGATATGATCGTCACTGTGTATATTTTTGTGCTTGAATTAAACTATTCTGATCATAGTGGGTCCCATATTACGGAGGTTTCAATGCCATAGAACCCAATAAACTTATGCTTGTGACATGGGGTTTTGGTAGTGTTGCTGTTTTATATCATAGTTTGTGTAATCATATTTTGGGGTTTTTAATTGTAACAGCAATAACAGTTTTTTCTTGATGTAAAATTTGTTGGTTTAGTTAAATTTTTGTCACATTAACATTTTATTGCATTCGTAGTTGATTGTTGTTGATTTTCGGAGGTGTCATTTAAGCTAGAGCTCATTATGAATGCATGTTTGCCTTTTGGACCTTTGTTATGTGCCTTCAAAGTTAATGGGTAATGTTCATTTGTTTAGAGAATGTATGGCAGCATTGAAATTGATTGATATGTAGCTTCGTAACTGTTTTAACAGACAAATGACGAATATGAATTCTCAATGTATTTTATTTGATTCCATTATGGACTCATGAATAATCATTGGTTTGTTCGGTATATAGTAATCCGTACTTTTAGGAATGGGTAATTTCTCAAGTGGACTGGAAAATTAACTCCGGGAAGGTGCTTTAAATGCACGTGGTTCCAAGTTAATGCCAGAAAGTGGAAGATAAACTTTCTATTGTCGTGATTTGGTAATCATTACTTCAATCAAACATGCTTGGGTATAAACTACACATTTATTTCCAGAAACATTCATTTAAAGTACTTTAGCTGAGTGTGTACTTATTGCCCGTTTGGTACAACTTATTTTCAGTCTTTTTCGGAAATGGGCCATTTGAAAAGCTTTACCTAGAAAGTGGGGTGTTAAAAAGTATATACTTTGAAAAAAATGCAGTTTTACGTTACCTTCCCAAATGGGCACATAGTGTCTTGGAAGCTTGTCGTGCTATGACTTGACTATTCTAATTTGTTTTGTTCTGCTTTCTTACTGATTTATTGTTGCTTAATTTATGATGTTAGTATATTTTGGTTCTTGTTATATTTGTCTTACAAGTTACTGGAACTACTATTTGTGAACTTGTGATTTGATGAGTTTCTCTTCACAAGGGCTTAATTTTCTTTTAGTTGGTCTACCATATTTGTCTTCATGCATCTTAAACAATTAATTGAGCCATAATGTACTCCTCTTTTAGATTAATAAATCAAAGTACATTATTGTGCGCTGCACTCCTATAAAAATGCACATTTTTGCATGTTACTGTTTGCTTTTGTATGTTTATTTATGTTGGTAATAAATTCGTTGAAATAATCTCAATGTTTTCAGTAAAAGTTGTTTTCTTCCTCATGTAGAAACTTTTAAAAAATAGGAAACATGCATTGAGGTCTTATATTTCTTACTTGTGTGAATTAAATATGCTTGTATAATGGTTGATCTTGATGCTCTTGCTAGTTCAATAAGTTTATGAACTTTGTTTCATGCATTTGTTTTATTTTTTTTAAATCCAATTATTTAGTAGAGGATGGTTGTTGGAAGTATGTCTTGGACATTGTAGATCTTTATCATATGCATACTGCACTATAATTGCTCGGAAGTGAGAAGTTAGTGAGACATTAGTATTGCAGACCATTCCATGTTTGGCTTTGTACATATTGAGCAAACCTATGGTAGCTTTTTGTCACCAGGTCAATTTTTCACTCAAATTTTCTGCCTGTGATGACCCTAAGTCCCTGACTTAGTCTCAGCCAACACCACACACTTATTGCAATAACACTTAGAACAGATTATATAGGGACGTTTAAACACGCAGCACACACAATATTTACAGGGAACCCACCCCACACCCCACCCAACCTTTATTACTTAATCTCAAGTACAAAGGAAACCCTTTTACAATCCTAGAGAATTACACAGAATTTTCCCAAGTCCAAATACACTCTGCTATTGACACCCCAACAGTCTTAGGGTTAAATACACAAAATTAACTGCTATGGCAGTTACTGCCTAGTAACTGCTTGGGTCTTGGACAATCTGCCACTTGTTTTCTGACTTAGGGCACCTTCAACCGATGCTGCCTTGGCTTGCTCTTCACGTTTTCAGCTCCTACACAGCAAGTCTGATCATCAGGAATGCTAGGAATTGCTTGGTAACTACTTAATAACTACCATTGCACATGCATTGCCCATGTCTCAGTAGACCATGGGGCCTTTGCTCATTCTCTAGCAATCCACACAACATGTTCCCACACGTTTTGGAGAGGCTTGGCCCATGCTCAATGCCTCCCATTAGCACTACAGCCCACACAGCATGCTCACTTGCAGCACACAAAGTAACTGCCATCAGCCCACTGGCACTTGTCCATGCATTCAGCCAGCCCCCACTAGCCCAATGCCTTGCACACAACATTTAATCATCACAGCAGCCCAGCCCTACCTTGCACTCAAGCCACCAAGCTCACACATAAGGAACCAACAACTAAGCCACCAATGCCATGCACTATCACATAGAGTCAGCACCACCTGCTGCTGCTGCTCATCATCACAACCATCTCTGCCCACCATGACCCTCTTCTGCCATGGCCTTGGGGCATCATGTGGAGCAAGGTGCCTCCATATGCTGCCCCTTATCATTGCTCATTGATCCAACTCGAGTAGGGAGATTGGCAGGTCCCCCTCAAAGAGCCCTGAGGAGCATCACTAGTTAGGCATGAGGAGTCATGAGTGTGTTGAGAAAACATGAAGCCAAGTGATTGACCCAATGCTGTCCAAGCCCCCTCATTCCTCATGCCATCATCAGCAACACATTATGCTCCTAACACCTTGTCAGCTAGGACGTATCACATAAGCTTGCATATGCATTTTTTTGATAATTTGATAGTTGGGGGAGAGGGGGATTTGGACCATGGATGTCTTTATTGGAAACATCAAGAGATGCTAGTTGTCCTACAAGGCTCTTGGCAGCTTGCATGTGCATTTTTACAGTTATGGTCTTCAATATTTGATATAAGCACCATAAGACGTTCAATGAAAGCACAGGGTATCTCTCTCTCTCTCTCTATATATATATTTTCAATACTGCCCCTGAAAATACTTTAATATTCTTAGATGATGTAAATTTTAATGGATTGGCAAGGCAATCAATGTGCTCTAGAAAGGGTTAAACTATTTATTATCTTTACTATGCAAATTTCTGTTTTGTGCACTTTTTGTTTATTTACATTGCATCTATGGTTCAATGGTAGGGCATGGAGACATGCAATCAGTGTGAAGTTCTAAATACTAATTTGGCTTTGTTCTTTTAGGATGGAAATGAAGTATTTTTCAGGATTAAGAGGAGCACTCAACTGAAGAAACTTATGAATGCTTATTGTGATCGGCAGTCAGTGGATATCAGCTCAATTGCATTCTTGTTTGATGGCCGTCGTCTCCGAGCAGAGCAGACTCCAGATGAGGTATCTCCCCCACTGACATTGTGTGCATGTGTGTGAATGCCATTGTTTGAGCTTAGTTTCTTACTTTTAATATTCGTTGCTGCAGCTGGAAATGGAGGATGGAGATGAGATTGACGCCATGCTGCACCAAACGGGAGGTGCCACTGCATAAATGGGTTTTGCAGGTTGTTTCTCTGGCAGGAGAGATCTATAAATAGATTGGTGAATATCTAAAAGACAATGTTTGGAACTGTTTCGATGTTATCTACTAAAAGATTAGCCTTTTCTGAATGATTCTGGGATATATGCCTCGATAATTTCGAAAGAGTTTGGTATTCTGTTATTTCCATGGCATTATGTGTTGTTTTATTTTAGATTGAATTTTAATGGCTTCATGGGGTTCAGAAGGATTCAGTTTATAGATTGAAATCCAAGAAAGGGAGATGCTAACGCATTTAGTCAACCAAGTACGCTGCATCTCTCCCCCTAAAGAGATCATCAAATCAGACGATGCTGCTAATGGTGAAATCAGAAGTTGGTGAAACATGCTAGAATATGGTATTTCTCATGGCTTTTCCATGTACATTTGGTTTTATGCTTGCATGTATCTTTGACTCTGTTGTCAACCCTATTTATAGTCTTACTAAATAAGTGGTGGTTAAAAGACATACTTTTTTTTTCCTTCAACATTTAAAACCTGAATTGCATAGCATGAACCAGATGGGGATCCATATTCAACCTCGGGTGAGGTTGAAATATTAGTCGGTCTATTGAAGTTGCCAGATGCAGAATTGCAAAGATGGTGAACGAAATTGGTTTCTTTAGTAAAGAGAACGACTACTATCCTTTACAAAGCTCATACCACCTGGAGAGTAGAGTAAATTGCTCGGAATCTTGTTTATTTTATAGACTTTTTATGTAGCCTCTGTTGCAGCACTTAGAGCATTCACAGCAGTGGGGTTAAAAATTTAGCTTTTTAGCTCCATCAAAAGTTACTTTATCTATTATACTTAAAACACATACTGCAGCAGTAGATCTATTTTAGTTATCAACGCAATAAAATAATATAAATATTACAATAAAATAATATATAAACTACAATAAAATAATATATTTCACTAACAAAAAAATACATACATAGCACCAACCACTTATACCATCAGTCACAGTCTTTGCCACCATCACCACCGGCCACAACCACCACTCTACTGGCAACCACAAGAGGAAAAAAAAAAAAAAAAAAACCACAACCACAATCACAACCCCATTGTCACCGGTCATCACAACCAAAATCCACAAACCTACTGTCAAAATCATTCACCACCACTACCATAGTCAAAATCAACCACCACCACCACAGCCACCAAACCCATATGAAAACACAATATAAAAAAAAAAAATAAAAAAAAAAACAAACTCAATCATAGCAAAGAGAATAGAGAGATGGTATAGGTTTGATCGGGGGACTGGGTGGAGGCATGGATCGGCGGAGTGGGGAGGATTGGGTGGCGTGGGCTAGGACGGCGATGGCGTGGGTTGGGAGATGAGAGAGATGAGAGCTTGACAGACGGCGACGGCGTGGGTTGGGATGGCGTGGGTCGGCGACGGCGTGGGCTGGGACGGCGACGGCATGGAGAGTGATGATGAGAGTGAATGGTGAGATAGAATAAAAGAAATGAAAAAAAATATAGTGAGTTGCATTATTTTAATTGGTGTTGGAATAAAAAATTATTATTATTTTTTAGATGTCTGCTACAATGCACATCTATAGATAGATGTGCACTATAGCAAATCAACTAAAATTTATAAGTTTGCCTCCACTGCTGCAAGCCTTTTTTGGTATATTAGTGGAGTTAAAATAACATTATAGCTTTTTAGCTCCACTGCTGCAAATGCTCTTATATAAGATCCAACAAGGGCACTGCTTAAGTAGAGCTTGGCATCACCGCTGCACTTTTGGAAGGAGACTGTGACATCGTGTATAAGGATTTGTCTAGCACAGAACCATCCCTCGCGCTTCTCGGTCATATTTTTTACATGATGTTAAACTGTTAGCTTCTTATTTTTCCTGTATTCTCTTTTCTCATATCCGTAGACAAGGAAATGGTGTCGCCCACGCTTTGGCTAGAAGGGCAATTAACTCGCCCAATCAAAATGTCTGGATGGATAATGTACCACCAGACATCCTTCATATAGTTCAGGCTGATTTAGCCTCTTCGGTTTAATATTAAGGAAGTATTTCATTCTCAAAAAAAAAAAAAAAAAAAAAACAAGGCACTGCTTAAAATCTTACTGAGAACACAATACATTCAAAACTTTGCAAATGTTTCTCTTTTCGAACTATTATTATGTAGCAGATTTCTCAAGCAACACAATTCTAAGCCATAAAAACTTTACAAACTGGTTACAATTTCTCAAGGAGTAACAACTATCAAAAAATTGAAGTGTGCAGAACTGACGAAATTAGTTAGTTACATGCTTATTTTTACAGGAACGCGTTTCTTAAAAAAATAGAGTAAAATTACTGGCTTGTTTTTCATAATCGGTCATGTGGGCAATCTTGTCAAGGTGGTCAATCACTCTTCAGCATCAAGAGTGTGATAGCTACCTTTGGCTCTAAGCGGAATGGATGAAGACCTTTTATGAGGATCTATTTCAAAATAAGGATAAATATGACAATCACTTTTGATGGTATGCCACTAAGTCTCGGATAGAAACCACAATTTTCGAGTGATACTATTACTAAGTACTAATTTCACTTGTAAGTTGTAATTGTATGGTAACTTGCTTAGTTTCTGCGTGTGTAAAATCAATCCCTATAAACTGGCTTGTAAATCTTTGCATAGTTTGCATAGGCATTATATATTTAAGAATGAGTAACAATAGAACTATAAAAATGTAAAGAAGTAAAGCTTAAAATTTAGAATAGACCATATAATGAATTTGGAATTGTAAATCTTATTGATATTTGATATAAGTGGGAATGGGAAGATTGAGAATTTATGATTACAAGATCAGGAGTTCCGTAGAGCCCCTACCCTACGGTAGATCCGCTAGCACCACTCTTAGAGAAAGAAAGAAGAAAGGCTACAGGGGATGATACTATATGAAATATGGTGGTGTCCAAACCACTCTTAGAGAAAGAAAGAAGAAAGGCTGCAAGAGATGATAGTGATACTACATGAAATATGGTAGTGTCTTCTTTCTTGGAGAAATGCACTTCTTATAGAAGTCTATTTCTTGGAACTCTCTCTTAGGTCTCCATTGTCTTGAGAGCCATTATTGGCTTTTTGAATCACTTTTAAAGTTGGATGTTGATAGAGAAATGCACTTTTTTGTATGGTTTTTGTTAACAGGTGCATTCGGGCATTTGTTAAGGAGGAATTTAATAAACCCCACTACATTGGAAAGAAATAAAAATAAATAAATATATACTTCTTTAACTAACTAATGTGTGACTACACCCAAAAAATTGATTGATTATGATAATAAAAAAAATTCAACCATAACCAATGCCTTTAGGCGTTGGTTTAACTCTTTGTATTATGCTTGTGCTCTTTGATGCATTTGTTGGTCTTTGAACCATTTTGGATGAAAGCTTGATTTTTTGTCGGTGAATGTCACGCCTTGCATTTTTAACTTTACTGGATTTCTTTTACCTTTTTTCTTGAGAACGAAAATGAATTCAATCAAAAAAAGAAAAGAAAAAGAAAAAGAATTAACTTTGATGCTCTTTGCTTTTGTTGGAGGTGAATGTCCACAATATTTTGTATTTTGGATTTTTGTCGAATGCTGTTTGGATTTGTTACTTGTTAGTTCTCAGCTTTACTCTATTGCTTTTGTCAGAGAAATGGATGACGATTCCATAAACGTGTCTTCATTTTTTTTAGATAATTTGTGAAGGATTCTCAAGACCAAAAGGAAATCACACACACACAGACGAAGCACTCTTCTTAAGTTTAATATGACAATTATTCATTTTATTTTTAAAATTTTTTGTAACTTATGAGAACAACCTTCTAGAATATCAATTGATATAACCATATAATATGCAAAATACTCTATTTTGTTATTATAATACATGAATTATGCTAATATTTATCAAAAGTTTCAGAAAAGTTTAAAAATTCAATTGTTACGAAACTTAATTGAAAAGATACAATTACTTTCTTGAAAAAATGATAAAATTTTCTTATCTTTATGAAAATATTTTGATAATACATATCTAGTCTCTTAGAACAAGACAAATTTCATTTTATGTTTTTATTTAAATTAATGATAAATTTTGATAAGATGATTGGATTAGTTTAAAATTAGAAGGATATTTGGCACAAAATTCAAGTGGATTTGAAATCTTATTTTGAAATGCTGGACATAATATTAGAATTAATTAGTAACTTTAACTTAGATTACTTGATAAGCCCTTCAGTCCATGAAGGCATGAACCTTATGAAGGTTAGCACTTTGCTGTTAAGGTGCCAAAATAAAGTGACAAGTCTGAAGGGTCATTTTGATAGAAAGTATGGATTGTGATGACCTCTTCAAAATTAAAGAATGAATTGATATGTGATAGGACTTAGGAGCTACTTTTCTTTAACACCTAGATTTCATCCAAGATTTCAAATGATTTTCTAAATGCTTGAAGGTCTGATGAACTTTGACCCCATTAATTATTCTACCTTGATCCAGGCTTTATGTTAATATTTTGCATCTAACATTTGTATCATCTCTTTTGCAATATGTTAATTTTACAATTGCATGAGATTCATATGTTGTAAGAAATGATATATTAGATGCATAATATACCTTCTCCCATGTTAAGATGTTTCTTAGTAGTAAGTTATGGTAGACATTTATATAAGATTTGGAATTACATACGATAAACTAGATATGTCTTGAAGGGTTCACATTCCTTCGTTTATTTACCCACATTACTCCAATGGTCCTAGAGGGTAAAAATATATTAATAATGATAAACTGAGACATGTTGAAGATTTGATCAAGTGGAGCAACTTTGCAGCTAGAATCTGTGGTTTATCTACTGTGCTCGTTCTGCTATACGACTTGCTGTATTGTATTTCAGTTATTAAAATTACAAGTAGCTTAGTGCAGTACTTATATTTATCTGATGTAATTAGGGACACTTGTCAAATTTTCATAAGCCAAATGTAATAAGGGAGCTTTCTGTTAAAGTTTAGTATTTTGTTATTCTGTTTCTTTCTTGTATATAAGTTACAGTTGTATTGTGGGTTTCAGTAAAATTACGTTTTCAGTTAAAATAAAATAAGAATTACAATAAAAAAATGACTTGAAGAAGTTATCATGGGGTACAAGTACCACGTACCGCTTTTAATTTCTAGCGATCTTTATTTATATATAGAGAGAGGTGGTCCACTTTCTCAACAAAAAAAAAATATATATATATATATATATTTTTTTTTTTTTCTCGGTTTATAATTTTTCAATTGTTAACCAAAAAATTATTTTTTGTGATAAACGAAATCAAATAAATGTACAGCTCTATTAAATAAATTTTGATATATCACATATATAGTTTTTATTTTATTTTAAATTTCAATCATAATTTTGATATAAATATTGTTTTAATCTTGATTTTTGTTTTCAAATAGAGTATTTATTATGATGTTGATGACTTAGATTTATTTTTAAAATTAAAAGTTCTAACAGAAGTTGTAGGGGGTCTGAGGACCGAGGAGGATTAGACTGAGGAATAACTTGCATAGCCTAGGCGCGAAGGGGTAAATAAGCTTTGAGAATTTCGCCCACCCTGGGATGGAAATAGAATTAGGATAATTAGTATCTTGTGAAGGCCCAGGGAGAAGAGAAATGACAATAATGGGAATAAGGATGGAGGGAGGAAGTTTCCTGAAAGATATATGTCCCACCTCTGCATTAAATGCCCTACATAAACCTTATCAGCTGCATTAATGTGGAAATGAACTCTGAACGGTAATTTCACAGCTAGCAGCCCTTTTTACACCTTTAACAGAGTATTGATGGGACAAGTATCCACGGAAATGCCTCTTGACGTACAAGTGGAGAGTTGGGATGCCTTGAAAGGGGATATAAAAGAAAGGGAACCCCCCCAGAAGATAGGGGAATGAATCTTGAAAAACCCTTAGAGAAGAAAAAAAAAACTAAGAGTATTCTAATGTAGACTTGAATGATATTTAATACAAATAATTGACCCTCGGACTTGCTTGAGGTAGACTTTATTCCCAATTGCTGATTCATTCATAACAATCTGTTACTTAGGCTCCATGACCTTAAGTTTGGGCTTAGTTTAGAATTGCACTTGGACTTGATTCTCCCCCTCTCTACAAATTCTATTGTTTGGGCTTGATTAAGATGACAATGCATTACTGATCTAAGTGGGCTTGGACCTTTATTTTTTGAGTCCTTACAGAAGTATTTCAAATAGATAAAAACATTTTATCTAACGTACAAAATTATTATTATTATTATTTTCAAATGCTTGTATTGCTCACAAAATATTACTGGACTCAAATCCATCTTAGGCCCACATTTCTTTTGTGCATGTAGAACTTGTGCAGGCGTTATGGAGGTAGAGCATCGTGAGGAACCTTCTCTAGGGCACTAACTATAGGGGTATGACTTATGAGTAATGCACAACGTTCACAAAATTTGTATAAGAATGTAGACAATCCATAGTTTCCATTAGAAATCAAGTTTCCACTAGAAAACTAACCAAATCTTGGGCCATGAAACGAATTGGCCACACTAGTGGCAATTTGATAGTTTTTGGAAATACCACTTTAAGGCATGAAGTTACTTTTCTTTGGGTATAATTTATTTAGAAAATTTTTGGATCAAAAGTATGATTAGAATATGAAGATTAACTTATAAAACAAAGCAAAGATCATAAGGCTACACTAGGCCCCCTTAGAAAGAAAAGGGCATGGGTTTGAGCCCATTCTCATCAATTTCCCTATTTTCAATCTTCAAAATGAATTTAGTTTTGTAATTCTTCTAAAAAAAAGTTAGTTTTGTAATAGGTAGATGGTATTATTCACAAAGATCATAATAGTAAAAAAGCTTTTAACAAACCATATACGTATATGAGTTAAGTCTTCCATTTCATTAAAACATTGATATCTCTTGAGTCGAGTGAACTCAATTAAATAGTGGTTCAAAATTAAAGGTATGGAGAACATTCAAGATTGAGCTACATCCATAGCACATACTATCATCAAGGTCAAGTGTTGGTGTTTCTTAAAAAAAAAGAAAAAGAAAAAAGAACAAAAAAAAAAAAGATCAAGGGTTGGTAATTTAATCAAGAGCCTTATGGATCAATGAGACTATCCACTTATCAAGGAGAACTTGAGTTCAATTTCTCTTCTCCTACTTATTACAATTTACAAGGAGAAAAAAAAATTGTGAATTCAAGTTTATCAAAATTTACCAAATTGGGGCATTTAGCATCCACTCTCTCCAAATAAAATAAAGTAAAAGTTATAAAAATTCTAAGAGACATCAAAAGAAAGAGTAACATGATTACAAATGAGTTAGTATGAAAACCCCACATTGGCTTTGTTGAGCATATGATAAAATTCTCAAATGACATACACACAGAAAACATATTTAATTCTTCTATAAAAAAATCATATTTAATGTGAAATTGCTTGATTATATAAAACCCCAAACTAATTAGGTAAATAATTGCCAAGTGGATTAATCAATTAGAAAGCACCGCAACCATATAACTGAGTTAATTTGCAACTTACCATTTGGGCACAAATTTTCGTTCTTCTAATTTTTGGTTTGTACACTTACATTTGTGGGTCCCTAATTTTATCATTTTATGTTCCTCGAGAAATTGTGACTAATCAGTTGCGCTTATGTAGCTTACGGTAGCATATTTCTTGGTCCAGACTCTTTCTTTTTCTTCATATTGAATTCTTTGAGTCTCGTAGATGTGAGCAATTTCAAAATTAGTTTTTCAGTTCACGAGTAAAAAAGTTCGAGGTAGGAAAAATCTTGACTTTACTCACAAATGCAACAATAATTATTTACAATCTAAACAAATGAGAAAAATGAAAGAGGGAGAAACATACACCCTTTTTTATTATTTTGAGATGAGAAGATTTGAAGATGCATCATTTTTTATGAAATACAGTTGCATGTTGATGATCAAATAACTAGTATATTTTGGACAGATCCTAAAATAGTTTTTGAATTATGATTTGTATGGTGATGTAGTTTATTTTGATACTACGTACTAACCTAATAAAAACTATTGTCCATTGGCACCTAAAATTGAAGTGAATCATCATAGACAAACAATATATAAACCTCACAATTGTGTGAATTCTATATATTGTGAGAGTATATATTGAGGCACAAGATACATTCTTCCGTCCCAAGATCTTTCTTAGCAGTAAATTATAGTAAATACATCCACATAAGATTTATGATTACAAATGATTTTCGGATATGAAGATGCAATGCTGTCTCTTCTAAGTCCCATAACAAAATTGAAAGGATACAATCTTCTAATAAATATTTAATCATTTAATGTCAAACCATCCTATAGTTTAAAATACCAAACATATTAGGTAATAATTGCAAAACCAATTAAAATACACCAAAGCCACTTACTTGAGTTCATTTGCAATTTGCCAAGGGTTTTGTAGCTCAACTAACACCTCCTAGTGTTTCCAATAAAGACATCCAGGATTGTTAGTCCACCAATTTTGTTGGTTCCAAAATTTTATTGTTCTTGAGAAATTGTGACCAATCTATTGCGCTTTCCTGGCTTGCAGTAGCATATTTCTTGGTCCAATCTCTTGCATTTTCATCATATTGAATTCTCTGAGTCTTATACATTTGAGCAATCTCACAATCAATTGGTTCATCAGGTTCAGGGTTGGAGAAGCGAGCATAGATAACTAGGAGAAGTTGGAAGATGTCAAGTGGTAAGCACTCTGATTTCTCAAAACATACCCTGCCATCTCGGCCAATGTTTGGGTGGTAAACCTGCATTTTGGATGCCAATAGAGTATATAGTTAAATTTAATTGTCGAGAAAAAAAAAAAAAAAAAAACACACACACACACACAAATTTTAGTGTGTTGGCCAATACACTTTACATGGGTGAATTTAATTAGAAAACTTAAATATTTCACACCTAAGAAAAAACTGTAATAAAGTTTGATCCCTAACAAAAAAACCAAAGCACGGTTAATCAACTTATCAATGATTATATGTATATACCTTATCTATGATTACTATAAGAAGCACAAAATTGTTAGGAACTGACATTACTCACAATTAATGAAAAGATTGTGTATTGGTTTTGGATCTATGCTACATGCATAAAGATCTCTAAAACTACCAGCTTAAGAATTCCATAGGATGATCTGAAATAAGCACAGGTTACAGATAAGATACAAAATTATAAAAAGTAACGAAAAACGATATACCCACATTACTCCAATGGTCCTAGAGGGTAAAAATATATTAATAATGATAAACTGAGACATGTTGAAGATTTGATCAAGATCATCAAGTGGAGCAACTTTGCAGCTAGAATCTGTGGTTTATCTACTGTGCTCGTTCTGCTATACGACTTGCTGTATTGTATTTCAGTTATTAAAATTACAAGTAGCTTAGTGCAGTACTTATATTTATCTGATGTAATTAGGGACACTTGTCAAATTTTCATAGGCCAAATGTAATAAGGGAGCTTTCTGTTTTTTTTTTGAAAATGAAACTGCTCATATATTGACTAAATTAAGAAGAGTCCACGTACAAGGCTTCTAATACAGATGGAGGGATGTCCTCCATCCATATTAAGTCATCATCTATATTCCTAGCATATCTGGCTAAGGAATGTGCCACCCTATTTGCCTCACGGTGTACAAATTGAATAGAATTGGAGTGAAGACCAGAAACAAGACAATGAATATCCTCATACAAATGGCCAAAGCGAGAAAATCTTGGACACGGACCAGCAATGTTCTTCATGACAGAGGCGTTGTCTCCTTCAACTATTAAATCTGAGAACCCCGAGTCGACAGCCATCTCTAATGCTCTGCGACACGCCAGAATTTCGGCTTCTTCACTGTCAGCAACTTGAGGACCTTTAGCAGACATTGACACCATAATCTCTCCCAAGTCATTTCGAATTACCGCTCCAATACCTGATGCCTTAATATCGTTAAAAACCGCGGCATCAAAATTAAGTTTGAAAAGTCTGCAAGGTGGTGGGTTCCACGTATGGCTGCTGCTTGGCGTTGTTGTTGGAATGGATAAGTGGATTTGAGCTTGACGATATTCCTCCACAAACTCTCTGGCTCTTTGTCCCAGCTTTGTTGGATCCTGCATAACACCTCCATGAATGATTGCATTGCGTTGTGACCAAATCAACCACAATTGCACCACAAAAAGTTCAAAGACCTCCACTGATAGCTTCTGCCGCAACTCATCGAACAAGGAAGTGAGATCGTTCTGGCCACTCACATGCTTCTGTAACTCCCTCGAGCACCCAGCCCACACATCCTTTGCCACACTACACTCCCATAGCACATGGAGAACCGTTTCATTCTCTCTTTGACAAAGCTGGCAAGTCCCATCATCAATTATTTTCCTGCGCATCAGGTTCACACGAGTAGGAAGGATATCATGCAGAGCACGCCAAGCAAAGACTTTTATTTTGGAAGGAATATGTAATTTCCACAACAACTTCCACAGGACATCATCACTTCTTGCCATAGAACATTCCCCACGCTCCTCCTCTGCACTTCGAATTTTTCTTGCTGTCTGGTAGCCTGACTTAACAGAGTACTCCCCATTTTTGCTGTATAACCAAAACTGTTAAATATATTAGCATTGAGATGTGTTATACCATGTTGTGTATGCTAGAATGGATGCGGAAGAGGAAGCATAGCAGAGGAACACTGAGAACACGAGGGTTACGTGGTTCAGCCTTGACGGCCTACATCCACGGAGGAATCCCTTAAGGGCTACATCTTTATTGTATGAGAGTGTAGTACAATAACTTCCTGTGTTACAATGAACCCTAACATGAGTATATATAGGCGACTAAACCCTAGACTACTAGTACAAGTAGGAATGGGTTTGGGCCTATTACATTGGGCTAATATGAATAATATATATCTCTAACACCCTCCCTCAAACTCAAGGTGGAAGCTCGATGAAGGCTTGAGGTTGGATAAGCATGAGAAGATCACTTGGAGATGCCTTGAAGAATGCCTTTGAAGAAACCACAATGAAGAATGTGCCAAATGTCCAATTTCGGAGCTTCAAATGAAGAAACGGAGGCCAAAATCGGAATCTACGCAAAAAACTGAGCAAGATAGGCCCTTTTGGAAATTTTGACTTTTGGTCAAAAGTCAACGCAAAAGTCAAAGTCAAAGTCAAAGTCAACTGGTCCAGAGTCAAGTCAACAGTCAAAGTGCTCACGGGTCAGATCCGGGTGGTCCGGGTCGGGTCGGTCCGGGTCGTGGTGCTGACGAGACGACACTGCTGACGTGGCTGATGACGTGTCGCTGACGTGGACTACGGCTGACGTGGACATGCTTGCGTGGCTGCTGACGTGGATAGGTGACGTCATCGGGTGACGTCAGATGACAACAGCAGAAGTCTTCGGCGCGTGTCAGGCACGTGGGTGTTATACCGGCGCGTGGAGGAGAAGCCGGAAACTAGGGAGGCGCGTGACGGCGCGTGTGAGCTCGATTGAGGCCCAGAATTTCAGGTTCTGTAGATCGGTGGACGAGGAGGCCGTTATGGCGGCGCGTGTACCAAGAACACGATCCGGAAGTCAGAATCTGAGGCGGCGCGTGGATGATTTTCCGAAGACAACTGTGGCGCGTGGAGGCGCGTGGCAGGGATTCTGGTGACCGGATTTCTAGGTTTTCCTCACGGGAGGCCGAGGAGCACGTCTGTGGTGTCGGTTTCGACAGGCGAAGGCTTGATGTGCACAGATCTGAAAAGTTAAGTCACGGCTTTGCTTGAGTTTGTGGATCTTGGACACAGCACTGCGCTACGGTGGCTGCGAGATGCCATGGATTCTAGATCCAGCAGAGAAACATGTGTGACTTCAGATGGTGGTATGCACGTGAGAATCTTCTTTGCTTGCTAGAGATGTTTTGTTTGATGCCAAGAACGGAGTTTGGCTCTGATACCATGTTAAATATATTAGCATTGAGATGTGTTATACCATGTTGTGTATGCTAGAATGGATGCGGAAGAGGAAGCATAGCAGAGGAACACTGAGAACACGAGGGTTACGTGGTTCAGCCTTGACGGCCTACATCCACGGAGGAATCCCTTAAGGGCTACATCTTTATTGTATGAGAGTGTAGTACAATAACTTCCTGTGTTACAATGAACCCTAACATGAGTATATATAGGCGACTAAACCCTAGACTACTAGTACAAGTAGGAATGGGTTTGGGCCTATTACATTGGGCTAATATGAATAATATATATCTCTAACAAAAACAAAGTATCCGTCGATTGGCCATGACTCAAAGGGATGCGCATAATGGCCTCCGCATCTTCCCTGTGAAAACTTCTAGCAATAAGTTGGCGATCCCAAGCTTTACAAGTCCAATCAATCAACTCATTGACTCTCCATTCCCACTCCTCCTCTAATGGTGGATGAAGTACTCCGTTGGTTGGATGGTTGGGAATCCATTTGTCCTCCAATACCCGGATAGCTGACCCGGTACCCACCCTCCAGCAGCAGCCCTGTTTTAGTATCGGTTGAGCCGCCAAAATACTTTTCCACACATATGAGCTATTAGGAACCTCCTTTGCATCCAAAAAATTGCACCTTGGGAAATATTTGGCTTTAAGACATTTATGAGCCAAGGAATCTTCATATTGTAGCAACCGCCAGCCCTGTTTTGCCAACATTACAAGATTAAAACTCCGGATATCACGAAAGCCCATTCCTCCTTGTTTCTTTGGTCTAGTCAAAAAACTCCAACTCTTCCAATGTATTTTCCTTTCATTTCCCACCTGCCCCCACCAAAATTTTGCACACATCGAATTTAGCTCATCACATAGCTTTACCGGTAATTGGAACACACCCATTGTATAGGTTGGGATTGATTGGGCCACTGCTTTAATTAGTACCTCCTTCCCCGCTCTTGATAGCATTGATCCTTTCCACCCTTGCAATTTTTTCCAAACCCTATCTTTGAGAAAAGAAAAGGCTTGATATTTAGAACGACCAAGTAAAGTGGGCAAACCCAAATAAGTCTCAAACTTGTCCACCTCCCTAACTCCCAAGCAATCTTTTATCCACACCTTCTGGTCTTCCCCTGTATTGCTGCTAAAATAGATGGATGACTTCATGAAATTGATACATTGACCTGATGCCGAGGCATAAAGCTGCAAGATATCCTTAATTTTTTGAGTTCTTACAGAAGTATTTCAAATAAATAAAAACATTTTATCTAAGGTACAAAATTATATAAAAAGGACTATTATTATTATTATTTTTTTCAGATGCTTGTATTGCTCAAAATATTACTGGACTCAAATCCATCTTAGGCCCACATTTCTTTTGTGCATGTAGAACTTGTGCAGGCGCTATGGAGGTAGAGCATCGTGAGGAACCATCTCTAGGGCACTAACTATAGGGGTATGACGTATGAGAAATGCACAACGTTCACAAAATTTGTATTAGAATGTAGACAATCCATAGTTTCCATTAGAAATCAAGTTTCCACTAGAAAACTAACCAAATCTTGGGCCATGAAACGAATTGGCCACACCAGTGGCAATTTGATAGTTTTTGGAAATACCACTTTAAGGCATGAAGTTACTTTTCTTTGGGTATAATTTATTTGAAAATTTTTGGATCAAAAGTATGATTAGAATATGAAGATTAGCTTATAAAACAAAGCAAAGATCATAAGGCTACACTAGGCCCCCTTAGAAAGAAAAGGGCATGGGTTTGAGCCCATTCTCATCAATTTCCCTATTTTCAATCTTTAGAATGAAGTTAGTTTTGTAATTCTTTAAAAAGAAGTTAGTTTTGTAATAGTTAGATGGTATTATTCACAAAGATCATAATAGTAAGAAAGCTTTTAACAAACCATATACGTATATGAGTCAAGCCTTCCATTTCATTAAAACATTGATATCTCTTGAGTCAAGTGAACTCAATTAAATAGTGGCTCAAAATTAAAGGTATGGAGAACATTCAAGATTGAGCTACATCCATAGCACATACTATCATCAAGATCAAGTATTGGTGTCTCTCAAAAAAAAAAAAAAAAAAGAAAAAAAGATCAAGGGTTGGTAATTTAATCAAGAGCCTTGTGGCTCAATGAGACTATCCACTTGTGGCTCAATGAGACTATCCACTTATCAAGGAGAACTTGAGTTCAATTTTTCTTCTCCTACTTATTACAATTTACAAGGAGAAAAAAAATAATAATTGTGAATTCAAGTTTATCAAAATTTACCAAATTGGGGCATTTAGCATCCACTCTCTCCAAATAAAATAGAGTAAAAGTTATAAAAATTCTAAGAGACATCAAAAGAAAGAGTAACATGATTACAAATGAGTTAGTATGAAAACCCCACATTGGCTCTGTTGAGCATATGATAAAATTCTCAAATGACATATGTAAGGACACGATTTAGTAACGAACCTAACGGTATTGGGTTCACACGTAAAAGGCCCAAACAATATGATTTGTAGAGTGTGGGTGTAAAGAACTAGGTTAACTGTGGTATTCCCCTCCAAGATTTCCCCTCAAGTCTGTTTTAGGTTTTAGATCGGTCTCCTGAGCGTTTTTCCTCAGTGACTAGTATGACTCTCCCCTCTTTGTTTTTTTTTTTCTCTCTCGTTTCTTTTCTTTTCTTCGTCTTCTTTCTTTTTTCTTTTCTCTTTCCGATCTCTCCCCTTTTCATGTTCCTCTTTTAGCTTATATACTTCCCTTTGCGTTCCATCCTCGCCACACACGTGTAGATTGGGTTCGGAGGATTTCTTTCTGTCCCATCTGGTACCTCCTGGAACTTCCTATGGGCAGCTGTAAGGCTGCTTCCTCACTGTTCAGGTATCACTTCCACATTAATGCGGCCAGAGAGTTGGTTGAGAGGTCATTAATGCGGAGGTAGCTGTAGTTTCAGATATTTGTTTGCCTTATCTCTTTCATTTTTAGTCGGCTACTCTACCCTTTGAGATGACTGAATTCGGAGATCTGATCGCAATGAGGCCACGTCCTGATCGTCCTCGGACGAGATCGTCCTTGGACGAGTTCTGCCGAGGACCATGGTGTCCTCGGACGGGTATATGGTCTCTGATGGGCCTCTGGCCCAACAATCTTGATCCCATTCTGAATCTTATGGGCCTATTAATCGAACGATCCCCACAACATACACATAGAAAACATATTTAATTCTTCTATAAAAAAAATCATATTTAATGTGAAATTGCCTAATTGTATAAAACCCCAAACTAATTAGGTAAATAATTACCAAGCAGATTAATCAATTAGAAAGCACCGCAACTGTGGGGGCCTGTCAACCAACAGACCCATTAAGGTCAGGTTTGTTGGGCCTGTGGCCCATCCGAGGATGCATATCCGTCCGAGGAGGCCATGTCAGGTCACAAGGCAATTGTTGAAGGGGGGTGGTAATCAATATCACAAGGGTAGAGTTCTGTATCCGTCCGAGGACGCCATACTCCTCGGCAGTATGCGTCCGAGGACGATCAGGACGTGGTTTTGTCGCAACCAGACCTCAGAACTATGTCACCACTAAAGATAGAATAACTGACTAAGGGTAAAAGAGATAAGGCAAACAAATATCTATAACTACAGCTGCCTCCGCATTAATGACCTCTCAACCAACTCTTTGGCCGCATTAATGTGGAGGTGATACCTAAACAGTAAGGAGGCAGCCTTACAGCTGCCCATAGGAAGTTCCAGGAGGTGCTAGATGGGACAGAAAGAAATCCTCCGAACCCAACCTATACGTGTGCGGTGAGGATGGAACACAAAGGGTGTTATATAAACTGAAAGAAGAACATGCAAGGGGGGGATGGAAACAGAAAGAAAAAGAAAGAAAGACACAGAAAAGGAAGAAGAACAAAAAGAGAGAAAAAGAACTGTATCGATCACCAAAGAAAACGATCGTTATGCCAACTTTGGGCCTTCAATATACGTGAGAGTGAATCTTTTTATACAAAAGTTAACCTAGTTCTTTACACCCACGCTCTACAAATCATATTGTTTGGGCCTATTTACGTGCGAACCCAGTATCGTGTTGGATCGTTACGAATCGTGTCCTTACAGCAACCATATAATTGAGTTAATTTGCAACTTATCATTTAGGCACAAATTTTCGTTCTTCTAATTTTTGGTTTGTACACTTACATTTGTGGGTCCGTAATTTTATCATTTTATGCTCCTCAAGAAATTGTGACCAATCAGTTGCGCTTATGTAGCTTACGGTAGCATATTTCATGGTCCAGAATCTTTATTTTTCTTCATATTGAATTCTGTGAGTCTTGTTGATGTGAGCAATTTCAAAATTAGTTTTTCAGTTCACGAGTAAACAAGTTCGAGGTCGGAAAAATCTTGACTTTACTCACAAATGCAACAATAATTATTTACAATCTAAACAAATGAGAAAAATGAAAGAGGGAGAAACATACACCCTTTTTATTATTATTTTGAGATGAGAGGATTTGAAAATGCATCATTTTTTATGAAATACAGTTGCATGTTGATATTCAAATAACTAGTATATTTTGGACAGATTCTAAAATAATTTTTAAATTATGATTTGTATGGTGATGTAGTTTATTTTGATACTACGTACTGACCCAATAAAAACTATCGTCCATTGGCACCTAAAATTGGAGTGAATCATCAAAGACAATCAATATATAAACCTCACAATTGTGTGAATTCTATATGTTGTGAGAGTATATATTGGAGGCACAAGATACATTCTTCCATCCTAAGATCTTCCTTAGCAGTAAATTATAGTACATACATGATACATCCATATAAGAATTATGATTACAAATGATTTTCGGGTATGAAGATGCAATGCTGTCTCTTCTGAGTCCCATAACAAAATTGAAAGGATAATATCTTCTAATAAATATTTAATCATTTAATGTCAGAACATCCTATTGTTTGAAACACCAAACATATTAGGTAATAATTGCAAAACCAATTAAAATGCAACACAACCACATAACTGAGTTCATTTGCAATTTGCCAAGGGTCTTCTAGCTCAACTAACACCTCCTAGTGTTTTTAATAAAGACATCCAAGATTGTTAGTCCACCAATTTTGTTGGTTCCAAAATTTTATTGTTCTTGAGAAATCGCGACCAATCTATTGCGCTTTCCTGGCTTGCCGTAGCATATTTCTTGGTCCAGTCTCTTGCATTTTCATCATATTGAATTCTCTGAGTCTTATACATTTGAGCAATCTCACAATCAATTGGGTCATCAGGTTCAGGGTTGGAGAAGCGAGCATAGATAACTAGGAGAAGTTGGAAGATGGTAAGTGATGGGCACCATGATTTCTCAACACATACCCTGCCATCTCGGCCAATGTTTGGGTGGTAAACCTGCATTTTGCAAGCCAATAGAGTATATAGTTAAATTTAATTGTCAAAAAAAAAAAAAAAACACAAATTTTAGTGTGTTGGCCAATACACTTACATGGGTGAATTTAATTAGAAAACTTAAATATTTCACACCTAAGAAAAAACTGTAATAAAGTTTGATCCTTAACAAAAAAACCAAAGCATGGTTAATCAACTTATCAATGATTACTATAAGAAGCACAAAATTGTTAGGAACTGACATTACTCACAATTAATGAAAAGATTGTGTATTGGTTTTGGATCTATGCTACATGCATAGAGATCTCTAAAACTACCAGCTTAAGAATTCCACAGGATGATCTGAAATAAGCACAGGTTACAGATACGATACAAAATTATAAAAAGTAACGAAAAACGTGTAGGATTTTTCAATAGTATGCCAATATATTACTCTCGAATAGCAGTCTCAAATTTTAGAAGAGAGGGAAGACAAGAACATAACATCGGATATCAAGGTCCAGGCAAAACAAGCAAAAACATGTCTTCTATGATATACCATCAGATAAATGGACATGCATAGTTGCATACCAAAGGCTATAGTAGAATTTGATCAAAGACAAGTCTTCTACGTTTTGTTATCCACATTGGTTTTCAGTTTTACCATTATTTTTTTTTTAGTTTAGATGCAGAACAAGTTTTAATGGCAAAAAAGAATACATTCGATTCACCATGACTAATCTGTTATTTCCATAGCCGATCCAAAAAATTTTAGGATTAAGGCTTAATTCACAAGCTTCAATCATAAATAATCAAAATTTAACAAAGAGAACGCTGTCAATATTACCTTGGTTAGGAATTTGACCTTTGGGTGCTGAAATGAATGACCAGGAGACAAATAGATTTTTAAGAGGAAGACCCCATCAGCATAAGGGGTATCTTTGGGACCAATCATGATGGCCTCCCAGTGGAAGAGGCTGTCAACAAGCTCAGCTTTGCAACCTTTAAAAGTCTCTATCTGAAAATTCTTGTAGTCCCACACAATTCTCTTAGTAGCTCCTGTATTTGCAGTTCTCAACAAAGAGAAATTCTTCCCCCAAATGTCAGCTGTTAGATCAAGGAAATAACAACTGGTGTGAGAGAAGTGGATTCATTTTCACAATTATTTTAACTGCAAAGATCGTGTCTTTTTCAAGAGTTTACACATGATATTATTAATATGAATTATGATACTGTACTCACAAATGAACAGAATAAAACAAAATGAAAAAATGTGACCCAAGTTTCAGTGTTTCACTGTGCCGTGTTCAAGCTTTTAATCTAACATCCTATCCATTAAGAAACTAAAAAATAGAACTCTTACATAACAGTATAATTGACCATTAATTCTGTACCAGAGATATACATACTGGCTAGAGAAGATTTACCAATAAGTAATCGCCAAGTGGTACAAACAAGACTACATCTCCCAAGATCCTTCGTGTTCATGGAGCGTCTAAATATAAGTTCCATAAGTTCTCGTGGTAGCTTGGACCATGAACTTGAATCCATGGAAAAAGAAGAAGAAGCTCAAATCTCAACTCAAAATTTGGTTTCAATATGATTGGCTAGTTTCTGTGGCATTGAAACTGACTTTAGAGAATTAAAGAAATGGGATAGGGATAGCTACTATTAACTTCTGTACGAAGGAAATTAGTAAAGTGCAGAGCTCCAATTTAAGCTGCGTTTGGATTGCGCTGAAAACCAGCGCGTTTGCGTTTTTCAGCTTTTTTTTTTTTTTTTTTTTTTTTTTTTTTTTTTTTTTTTTTTTTCATTTCACGCGTTTTTTAGATTTGTGGTTACTGTTCATGTACTGTTTAATGAACAGTAACCACAAATTTTGACTTTTCAAAGTTTTTCGGTCTATCAGTGCACATCGTGTATTGTTTATGGACCCACAAATTTCACTTTTCAGCCACTTTTTTATTAAAAATTAGTCTTACGGTACTATTCACACTTTTAAAAATTATTTTGCTACAATATTTTTCAGTTTTCAGTTTCAATTTTCAAGGCATTCCCATTACTTTACCATCTAAAGTCTAAGTTGTGACGTCAGTCAAGGCATATTTCAATGAAATTATTAGAGTTTAACTACGAATGGGCATGAAAGAACTTTATTTTTTATTTTATTTATTTTAATATTTTTTTATACTACTAAAAAATATAACTCTTACATAACAACATAATTGATCATTAATTCTGTAACAAAGTTTTTTTTTTTTTTTTTTAATAATCTGTGACAAAATGAGAAAACCTAAAACCCTTCAACTAAACGTAGACAAATGGTTAGAGAAGATTTACCAATAACTAATCTCCAAGTGGTATAAACAAGACTACATCTCGCAAAATCCTTTGAATTAATATTGTTGCGTCTAAATATGTGATCAGTGAGTTCTCGGGGTAGGTTGGACCATGAACAGGTATCCATTAGAGCAAGATAGAGAAAGCTCAACTCTCAAACTCAAAATCTGGTGGGGGCAAGTTTTAGTTATCAATAATCAATGTTGTTGTTTACAAACTGACTTTTGAGAAGTTAGGAAAGTGCAGAGCTCCTACCAAAAAGTCCAGTAGTGATGTGAATAACAATGAGGCATATTCCCATGAAGTTACTTTTTATGTTGATTTATTTATAAATATTTTTGGACCAAGATTTTGATTAAATAGATAATGAAGAATATTGCTAAGAGCAGTAACATGATATTGCTGAAAGGTCCAAAATGACATGAGCTGGAAGCACATTTTACATCAATATCATATTGGACACCAGACCCAATTCTTACTCTATTATTCTCATCCTTTTTTTTTTTTTTTTTTGACGGGATATTATTCTCATCTTAAAAAATAATTTGGTCTTACATTAAAAGGTGTTCTAATTTGTACTTTTCATATAGATTAATGTTAAGTAGGCTTTTGAATTTTGACACATCAATATTTTGCAAAATTAAGGCACTTGGCATGCAACTATTCTCTCCAAATAAATTGTTCTGCAAATAGTACCTTAGGACTCAAATTAATAACAATAATTAAGCAGAAATTAAATAACAAGTAAGCACAAAGAACGCAAGAATTTACATGGTTTAGCCAACTGCCTATCTTCACGACAAAAATCAGCTGCACTGCTTTTTTTTTTTTTTTTTTTTTTTTTTTTTGGGAATTCTTCTCTTTTCTATATGGCTTGCGGCTAGGTTATTGGAGCACTCACCAATCAAACTTGATCTGCCGCAACACTAACCTAAAATTACTACAAAAGCCAATAGGCTTGATTTATATATATATATATATATATAGGGAATTCTATTCCCTTTTGTATTCGGTCAACTTGGGTTGGAAATACAAGCCTTCGGTCAACTTGGGTTGGAAATACAAGCCACGGCCCAACGTCAACATAAATTAATAAACAAGTCAAGTAAAACAAAAAGTTAATTTTTTTTTTTAGAAAGAACAAAAAGTTAAAACTAAATATGAAGAACTCATTTAGCTCTTTTTTAACCCTATGATAAAATTGAAAAGACATAGATAGAGAAAGCATATTTAATATCAAATTATCTGACACAAATATAAAGCACCAATAGGTTTCAGTTAGTTCAACTGCGCTAACTGATAAAGTCTCTAATAGTTAATTTAGAGATATGGGGTTTAATCTCCACCTACATAAAAAACTGATTAATGTTTTGATTTGATGATAAAACGTTATCATTAAGAGCGGACACTATAGGTTGAAATTCTCTTTCTCTATAAAAAAAAAAAAAAAAAAAAAGTATAAAGCACCAAATTGATTGGGTAATAATTGCTAAGCAGACTAATCAGTTAAAAAGCACCCTGCAATCTTCAAAGAGTTAATTTGCAAGTTATTTTTGGACTTTTTTTAAGGGAATATATATTATATATAAATATATGTAAGTGCACAGTTTATATTAAAATTGGAATCATAACAAAACAAGGAGTACCAAAGGAAATCAAAATACAAGATCAAAAGCTAGGACATTGTCAAATAAACAACCGCGATTCAAATGAGTTCCCCACAGTCCTGCTAGTTTGCCTACACATCTGTTGGCTTCTCTATATATACATGAACTACTGCTACTTGACTTTGTTTAGCTTTTTAATGTCCTGCAATCAAAAACCAAAACAGCATACCATAGAGGCACCAATTTGATTCATTCTTCTTTTCCATCTATTCTTGTGGTTCCAAAATCTTATGGTCCATGAGAAACTGTGACCAGTCTATTGCACTATTCTGTCTTGCAGTAGCGTATTTCTTGGTCCAGGTTCTTGCCTTTTGTTCATATCGGATTCTCTGAGTCCTATAGATGTGAGCAATCTCAAAATCAAGGGGGTCCTCATGATCAGGGTTGGAGAAGAGAGCGTAGATTACTCGGATAATGTTTGAAATGGACATTGCTGCACACCATGATCTCTCAAGACATAAGCAGCCATCTTGGCCAATGTTTGGGTGATACACCTGCATTTCATACATACATGCTCACTGATATATCATTGAATCAAAACAAAGCCTAGTCAATCAACTTATCAATGATTATTTAAAGAAGCAAAAATGGCTAGGAAGTGGCATGACTATCAATATTAATGAAAAGATTGTGTACATGGCACAGGGCTAAATTCGTTTAGTGTTTGTTTGGGTTAGCAATTTGAAAATATGCATTTTGAAAAAATAGCTATTTCAAAAGACATGTTGAAAATGAGATTTCTAAAAACACAAAAATTTGTGAAAAGTATTACTGCTGTAAAAAACTATGTTGCAGAAACACAATTTTGCATTAAAAATTGCGTATTTGAAAAAGCATCATGAGTCACAATTTGAAAACACACTCCATAGAAGGATCTGAAACTAGCAGTTGAAAAATTCCTTACTCCATGGGGGGATCTTAAATATGCAATGGTAATACATAAGAAATGAAAAATTAGAAAATAAGGAAAACAGAAAAACATGTCAGTTTCTTAAGTTTGCCAATTTACACTCCAATAGAAACCAAATTTTAGAAGCGAGGGAAGATGAAAAAATAGAAAATGGGATATCTAGGTACGGGCAAAACAAGAACGTGTCAGAAATCAAAGGAAAAACAATCAGAAAAATGGTTACTTGATCAAATACCCATGCTACTTATCAGTCAAGAAAGTGAAAATGAAAAGAACACTAACTGCTAGAAAGGAGAGAGCCTATTATGTTCATGTTTTACCATCAGATAAATGGACTTGAATACCTAAGGGCTAAGATTCCAGTAGAATTTGATTAAAGACATGGAAACTCCCCTGGTTTCCCTTTGGAAATAAAAAAGAGAAAGGCACAGAGCAGTTCAATGTTTTTCACGATACAGATTATATTTGTTATATTGAAATGAAATTCAACTGCCTTCTATTAAGGCATAGGAACTAAAACGAAAGCCCTTTTTGGAGGATCACCTTTCATTGCAATATAAAAAATATAATCTGTATCAGGAATAACATAAACCATAACTGATCCTCCAAAAGCGGCTTTTATTTTTATTTAGCTTAAATTCTTCTAAATTTAATTCTAGGCTTATTATTACTCCAATTGTCTTTCATATTTCGCCATTCATATTGGCTTTCAGTTTTATCAATACAACTACAAATTTGTTCCATGCATCAAACAATCATAATTTAAGAAGGGAAGGCTGTCAATATTACCTTGGTTTGGAATGTGATTTCAGGAGGCTCAAACGGGTATTTCTTAGAGAAATGAATGTTTAAGAGGAAAACTCCACCAGCATAAAGGCTATTTTGGGGTCCAATCATGATTGCCCCCCAATGGAAGAGGCTCTCAACAAGCCTAGCTTTGCAACCTTTTGGAGGGTCCATCTGGAACTTCTCATACTCCCTCAGAATTCTCCTACTAGGATTTTTAAATGCAGGTCTCAACAAAGATAGTTTCTTCCCCCAAATATCAACTGTTATATCACCAAATTTGCAGTCTAGGTGAGTAATTGAACAATGAAAAAAGGAAATAACAACGGATGAGATTCTTAAATTCTCTTATTTTAAAATAGGTTGCATGAAAAAGTTATACAAAAAATAAAGGTGAGATTAAAATAAAATT
This sequence comes from Quercus lobata, assembly GCF_001633185.2. Classification (NCBI taxonomy): domain Eukaryota; kingdom Viridiplantae; phylum Streptophyta; class Magnoliopsida; order Fagales; family Fagaceae; genus Quercus; species Quercus lobata. The sequence goes on along the minus strand of NC_044911.1, from coordinate 7,241,801 downwards.
GTTACTTTGAAAAGTGCAATTCAATCTGCAGTACCAATTGAACTCTCAGATAATTGATACTACCAATTGATCATTAAGGAAATGGCAAAATTTGACCAAGTTTCACTGTTCCTTGCCAAACCCATGTAGAAAAACCTTTATGAAAAGCTACTATATTATATCAAAATGAAAACATTAACAGATTGAAGAGTTAAAGCACCTCAATTGATTTGAGTTTCACTACCTAAAAAAAAAAAAATACAGACATATTTCTCTTCACTACTAATGAAATAGAACTCTCAGATGATATTAAGTTGATCAATAATAATTCTGTCACAAAAAAATTCAAAGAAATTTTTTCTTCAAGTAATTCTCTAAATAATCAAATGTAATCAAACATGCATGCACAAAGGCTAGAGATCGAGAAACAAACATATATATACCAATAATGTTTCGCCAATTAGTACAGACAAGAGTGCATCTTGCAAGATCCTTGGAGTCCATTGGCCTTCTGAATATTCGGTCGATGAGTTCTCTTGGTAGATTGGACCATGATGAACATGGCGCCATTGGAAGAAAGAAGAAGCTCAGGACTCAAGTTTGTTCGTGAACACGCACGTTTGGTACCATTGGGTGGTTTTTATGGCGTGGGCATTTACGAACTGACTGACTTTTGAGTCAAAAAGAGAGTTTCAGATCATATCAGAACTTTATATATATATATATATATATATATATTAAAATCTTAATTTCATAATAAAGATGAAATAATTAAATGTATTATTTTTAAGGCTAACTGCTCCCTAAAGTCTAGGGATAAAAATTTTAGAATTAAAATTTTACTTAAAAAAAAAAAGACTGAATTTTTATTAGGAAACTCTAACTAAATCAACTTGAAAGACAAATAAATTATGGTGGAACATCGTGTGTTTATTTGGTCCAATAAAATAATGTTATATAATTTTTATTATGTTGTGTTATTTTTGTAGTCTAAAAAATTTTAAATAATTAAAATATAAATTTTTAAAAATAAATTTTTTTTAAATTCACTTTTTTTATTTGAATATTCGTAGTTAAGAGTTGTAGTTAATTTTGTACCGTCCTTGCAATCTTGTTTGGAAAGGGCAAAGGGGGCCAATTTTATTTTACAAGAATTTTTTTTATAAAAAAAAAAAATCTATTTTACATTAACCTATTTGGTAAAAATACAATTGATTTTTTATTTTTTTTTTTTTAAGTTCGAAGAAAATTAATATACATGTGGGATACTACTTAATTGATTTAGATCATATTTATGTACTCTCCAAAAACTGACAAAAAACATAATTGATAGGAAGAGACGTCTTAGACTCTATAGGGGGTGATAATTCACGTAGGAGTATTGAGTGTGCCAGTAGGCTCAGGGCTTCATTGGCTCAAGGGGACGGTAAAGACAAATTTAGGGCATGAAGGCTTTTTTTTTTTTTTTTTTTTTTTTTTTGAGAAACTTTTATGAAGGAATATGACTCATCGTCGTGAAGTAAGGAGAGTGAGATGAGGTAATTAATTTATATTTATAATATTTTCACAATAAATTATAAGTGGTAAGTAATTATTAGTTTTAATTTGAATCTGTAATTTAAATTATTTTTCTACCAACTTATAACAATTAATAATAACTTGTCACTTCCGGTTTCTAAAAAAATAATAATAATAATAATAACTTGTCACTTAGAATTTGTTATAAAAATATTGGAGACATATCATTTTTTTTTATGTTATGTTTGTATTAGCAATAATATTTTCTAGAAAATGAATCATTTTCCATAAAACTATCTTGTAGGGTCACGATTCGTGGTGGACCGTAACAGTGTCGGGTTCGCACGTAAAACGGCCCTAACAATATCATTTGTAGAGCGTGGGTTTGAAAGGTTAGGCCTTGATCGATAGGCGATGGGTTTTTCATGGCGTTCATACAAGGTTAAACGATCGTCACCCCTAGAGTACTTCTCCTGGAGGTGGGCTGGGAGGCTCTCGTTTTTGGCCATTTTTTCCCAGCCCCTTCCCAAAGTTACTTAGTTTTCCTTTTATACTCGCCTGTGTTCATTATCCTTCATCCACGTGTAGGGTCAATTTTTACATGGCTGATACTTATCCCATCAGTCCATCCCCCAAAGTCGTTGGGGGTGGTTGTAAGAGCCAAAGAATGCGGCCCTGTCGGGTTTAGAATATTAAATGACAATAACAGCAGCTTTCCCTGGATATTTTAGATCTTTCTTCCATGTTCCAGTCCTATACCGTTTTTACCCTTCCCTTTGGGGGTACTGTGGGTCTGCCGAGGACTGAACTACCCTCGGCGGTACCCAAAAGCTATTTCGTTGAACTTGGGCCATAATCCTCCTCGGTTTGGGCCTTTGGACTCTCCCTGGGTAGATGGGCCTGGCCCATAAATCATTTGCGCCCCACATTAGCCCCTCAAAACCCGGCTGTCCAACCTCTGGGCTGGACAGGGGGGGTTTTGGTGACGCCAAACTTCTTCCTACGGCCCAATCCATTCGGCCTATTAAACATGCTGGCGGCTCCTCATATGCCCAAGAGGTGCACCGGTCTACGAGACAGTTCTTAATTTCGCGTTTGATGCGTTCTTATCGCTTGGGGTATCCAAAACGCGCTTTGAATGATCACTATTTACGAGACTATTTTAATTCGACGGTTTATTTTGATGGGGTGGAGAAACGGAACCGGCATGTTTGTGTTGACAGATCCCTTTGGAGATCTGAACCTATTAAATGCCTCCCGCTCCCCCCTCTATATAAGAAGGAAGAGAGGAGGTTATTGTTTTTATCAAGAATTCCTTTTCATCTCCCTGAGACTCTGAAATACTTAGCCTCCCTTAGGATTCGGTTCACCCACTGGTTTATACACTTAATCGTAAAACACTTTACCGTAACAACAAGGGATGCAAAAGCCCCACCCCTCCCAAAAATGCCACGTTCCGATAAAGCTCATCATGGCTCGATCGGGACAAGGATGGCGAAGACTCAAAATCAACCTTATCCTTCTTTCAGTCAAAATCCGAAGCAGGGACTCGTCACGTCAAACTTTCGACGTGACTGAGTCGAGAACACCCAAGATCATTACCATCCGGCTCCTCACGAGCGTACCTAATATGGCACCGGCGTGTTAGGAGTCAGGGCTGAGGCGGGGGCTAAGTGCTTCTGTTTCTCCCTCTTTTGCTCCCTGGTGCCCTCCCTCGCCCTCTCCTTATAGTCTTCCCAGCACCAGTTCCGACCTAGTGCTTTCTCTTCCCCCTCTTTTGCTCCTTTTCTTTCTTTTCATTTCTTCTCTCCTCTTCTCCTCCTTCTTTACTCATGTCTTCCATCTTCTTTATTCATCCCCTCCATCTTCGTCATTGATTTCTTCCTTACTATTTCCTTCTTCTTCATTCATTTTCTTTTTTAAAGTGAGTCCCTCTCTTAGTATGAGCAGCAATGAGGCGGAGATTGGAGAAACTTTGAAGACGAGTTTAAAAGACGCTTGACAGTTTACTTTTCTGTACTACAGATGTAATGGTTGCTTAGGCAGTTCACATTTTGTATAGACTCGTTTGAGTCCCTTTTTGTATGTTGTAGCAATTTTTCATATTAATAAAGATTGTTGTCTACCTTATTTCGCATATTATGTCTTTACGTTTTCATAAATTTGCAAGCACTGCTCGGCACAATGATATAGCATCTAAATCAATGGCGACTAAAACCAAAATACTTGATAATAAATAGATATCGCCATAACTTTGATAGAAGTGCTTAGCACAATAAGGCCGACCCGTAAAAAATAGTACTTACCCAGAACTAGTCGAGGAGAGAACCGAAGGCTTGATGCCGTGTGAGAAATAACCATCCGAGGACATATCACCTGCCAAATGAATAGCCCTCGTATACGACTGAATGCTGGGGCGTTCCACCACCTTCCTTACACCCTTATTGGCCTTAACCTTCTATGGTGTTTAAGCCGTGGACGAAGTGACTTGACGTTTTTATCAAGTAGCCCATCTTACTAAATTCAAACCTTTTCTTATCTAAGTGTTTGGTTTCTCCATTGGCTTGGGTCCGAGGACCATACACGGCCTTGGTACTGTCCGACACTTGTAACTTTTATTTTTTGTACTTGGTTCTCCCATAGGCTTGAGTTCGAAGACCATGCAATGCCTTGGTTCTGTCCCTGGGCCCCTGTGCTGAATCGGGCTTGGGCCGCGAATCTATTGGGCCCACAAATTAGGGGGTATTTTCGTAATTTTAGGTCACGCGGTATTTTTCGGGCGTCCCGGTGTTCGAGGTGCGCCTTCTCGAGACTCCTTTATCTTCAGGGCTGCAGACGACATTGGAAATCGTGCCAGAGACGTTTTGTCTGTAGCGTTCCTTGAGACGCTGCGTGAATTAAATGCCACCACCTTATCTTTTAACATAAATAGGAGAGAAAGTTGCTCTATCCACACACAAATCCTTCAGATTCCTCCCTTAGTTCATCATGCTTGAGGCAGGGCTTGGGAAAAAGGAGCTCCCTCCGCCACAAAGGCGTCATGTCCCCCCGAGACTCAGAGTAGGGAGGTACGGGCCAAGGAGGTGCAAGTTCAAGGGAGCATTCCCTTTCGTCATAGGGGAGAGGGTCTTTTTCCCTCTTTTAGTCAAAATCCGAAGCAGGTTCTGGTCATGCCAGTTTTTCGGTATGTCCAAAGAAGGAATTTCCACCATCAGCACTGTCTGCCTTGTAGCAGGCAAATTTTTGTGGGGGCTTCCCAACCTCAAGCTCCTAGCACCTTTTCTGTAGATGGTGTTAGCCTGAGGTCAGGTTCTTTGGCTGCCTGAGTTATGGGCATGCAGAAGTGTCGAGGAATAGTTTCCTTAGACAATAACTTGGCGCAGTAGCCAACCTCTCCTCTGAGCTGTCCCCACGGCCTTATCTCCACTCGCTTGTATTTTCCTTTACTTATGTAGTCAGCTTTAGTGTAAGCTTGTTTCAGCTTTTCATTGTACACTGTACTGTTCCTTTGTCTTAATAAAATATGTGTCTATTTCTCCATACATATCTTTCTTCTCCGTAACAACTACTTTACGCATGAATATTAAATGCAAGCTTGCCCTTAAGGATATTCCAGGCAGAAAAAATGCTTTAACACAGGTTCCTACTAATTTAAACTCACAAATATTATCAAGTATAACAATGGTAACTTTCAATAAATTAAATTCTTGGAACTAACCGGGATAAGCGCTGAGTACTACGCGATGCATGCTAGACCAATGTCCGAGAACGATAATCTCTAAATAATTCGTCTGAAAGGGTAGCCAAGTAGCGAGGGACTTTGATTGTGCTTTTGGGTAATGAATTGCGTCGTACCGGATCAACCCCTTTGACACTAAGGACCCGAGGGCAGACCGTGGAATCCGTGCATTCGAGGTATTAACCCATTTGTGAACTAGGAATCCTCCTCGGATGGATTTTGAGGTTTACGTGCCATAGTTTTTTTTTTTTTTTTTAATAGTTGGTTCCTCATCCAAGTAGTTGGTTTTCCCACAGGCTTGAGTCCGAGGACTATGCAATGCCTTGGTTCTGTCCAAAACCTAGTTTTCCACATCCAGGTAGTTGGTTTTCCCACAGGCTTGAGTCCGAGGACTATGCAATGCCTTGTTCTGTCCAAAACCTAGTTTTCCTCATCCAGGTAGTTGGTTTTCCCACAGGCTTGAGTCCGAGGACTATGCAATGCCTTGGTTCTGTCTAAAACCTAGTTTTCCTCATCCAGGTAGTTGGTTTTCCCACAGGCTTGAGTCCGAGGACTATGCAATGCCTTGGTTCTGTCCAAAACCTAGTTTTCCATCATCCAAGTAGTTGGTTTCCCCAAAGGCTTGAGTCCCCATACAATGCCTTGGTTCTGTCCAAAACCTAGTTTTCCATCATCCAGGTGGTTGGTTTCCCCAGAGGCTTGAGTCCGTGGACCATACAATGCCTTGGTTTTGTCCAAAACCTAGTTTTCCATCATCCAGGTGGTTGGTTTCCCCAGAGGCTTGAGTCCGAGGACCATGCAATGCCTTGGTTCTGTCCAAAACCTAGTTTTCCATCATCCAGGTGGTTGGTTTCCCCAGAGGCTTGAGTCCGAGGACTATGCAATGCCTTGGTTCTGTCCAAAACCTAGTTTTCCATCATCCAAGTAGTTGGTTTCCCCAGAGGCTTGAGTCCGAGGACTATGCAATGCCTTGGTTCTGTCCAAAACCTAGTTTTCCATCATCCAAGTAGTTGGTTTCCCCAGAGGCTTGAGTCCGTGGACCATACAATGCCCTGGTTCTGTCCAAAACCTAGTTTTCCATCATCCAAGTAGTTGGTTTCCCCAGAGGCTTGAGTCCGAGGACTATGCAATGCCTTGGTTCTGTCCAAAACCTAGTTTTCCATCATCCAAGTAGTTGGTTTCCCCAGAGGCTTGAGTCCGTGGACCATACAATGCCCTGGTTCTGTCCAAAACCTAGTTTTCTCTTTGCACGGGGCCTTGGCTGGCCTTTAGCTTTAGGAGAGTTAGCTACTCAGCCAAGCCCCTTGAGTTTATCTATACGGTTAACGTTACCAAGCGCCTAGTTTGTTCTTTACGAGGAGCTTTAGCTTTTAGGGGAATTAGCTCCTCAGCCAAGCCCCTCGTCAAGAAACGTAGCCCCTAGTGAGATTTTATACCTGAACTCTATAACCAACGGTTAAAAATAACAGAGGAACTATTTCAACCTACCACTTGCGCCAACACGCAAGCCTTTCCCACAGACGGCGCCAATTGTAGGGTCACGATTCGTGGCGGACCGTAACAGTGTCAGGTTCGCACGTAAAACGGCCCTAACAATATCATTTGTAGAGCGTGGGTTTGAAAGGTTAGGCCTTGATCGATAGGCGATGGGTTTTTCATGGCGTTCATACAAGGTTAAACGATCTTCACCCCTAGAGTACTTCTCCTGGAGGTGGGCTGGGAGGCTCTCGTTTTTGGCCATTTTTTCCCAGCCCCTTCCTAAAGTTACTTAGTTTTCCTTTTATACTCGCCTGTGTTCATTATCCTTCATCCACGTGTAGGGTCAATCTTTACATGGCTGATACTTATCCCATCAGTCCATCCCCCAAAGTCGTTGGGGGTGGTTGTAAGAGCCAAAGAATGCGGCCCTGTCGGGTTCAGAACATTAAATGACAATAACAGCAGCTTTCCCTGGATATTTTAGATCTTTCTTCCATGTTCCAGTCCTATACCGTTTTTACCCTTCCCTTTGGGAGTACTGTGGGTCTGCCGAGGACTGAACTACCCTCGGCGGTACCCAAAGGCTATTTCGTTGAACTTGGGCCATAATCCTCCTCGGCTTGGGCCTTTGGACTCTCCCTGGGTAGATGGGCCTGGCCCATAAATCATTTACGCCCCACAATAGCTATTCATAAGGAATAACTATTCATTGTAATAAAAACACAACCAAATAGTTATGTCATAGGAATATCTATTACATTACAGTGTCTATTACAGTCTACGAAATGTGCCTTTAGTCTTACAAAATTTGTAAACATAGCAATTTAGCAATTCTGTAATTTTTTGTAATAGCTTTTTTTTTTTTTTTCCGATAAACATTTTTTTTTTTTTTGTTATAGCTAAGTATCACATAACTTTGTCAAATTTTACCAAGTAAACAAGAATTATAACAATAAATTGAATTTGAGACCACCAAAAAAAAAAAAAAAAAATTCTAAACCCAAATCCTTCAAATTTTTTATATATGGAAGACCATCTACCTAAAATCATTTTATTTATATATGAAAGACCACCCAACCATTTATCTTATTGTGAGTCGAGTCAGACAGGTTGTATCAAGTCGAATTAACATTAAATTGAACGTTTAAAATTAATTTTAATAAAATTTAAGAATTAGTAAACACTTTTATACACAAAATTAAATAAAATTTCAATAGACAAAAAGACACAAACTTATTTTTAATATATTGCCACCTCTAATAATTTGATAAGTCATAAGTTTACAATTTTAAAAAAACTAAAGATGAAGTTTTTAGTTGTTTAAATTGCATTTTTCATCCTTAAAAGTTTTGGGCAATTTTAATTTTGCCTCTCAAATTTTAAAAATTTGGATCCATAGCCCTAAAATTACATATCATTTGGATTTGAGTCCTTCTATCAATACATCATGATGACTGCCAATTAAATGTCAACTAAGCTAAAAAATAACGTTGTTTTTTATTATTCAAAACTACATCATTTTGAACCCTATCAAAACCATGTTGGACATTATTTTGATTAATTTGTAATTTTTTTGAGGGGAGAACTAATTTGTAATTTAAATGCTTAATTTGGGATAATTTTGATTTTACTCTCTAGTGTTTCAAAATTAAAATTCACAACACTACATCGTTATGAGTAGAGGTAGCATTTAACAGACACCTCATCACATTGCATGGATGGAAGGGCTTAAATCCAGACAATATATAACGTTAGAGCACAAATCCAAATTTTAAAACTTTAAGGATCAAAATCAAAATTATTGCAAACTTTAAATTTTTTTTTTTTTTTTTTTTAGAAGAAGGCCATTGAGACCTGTGGGGCCGGGGAACTTATGATCCGGCCCATGCTCTACTAGGACCCAGGGCCCGTGCCGAGGAGGGTATTTGCCGAGGACGAATGGGGAAAGGCCGAAACGCCGGGTGCACAGCCGAGGATGACCCTGTCCTCGGCACTCCAAGACTTCAAAGGGAAGAGCAACATCTCGTTAAGGGCTGCCCCCAAAAGCCGCCTGAAGGAGATATGATTAGAACGGGGCCCACGTGGGGGTACGGTGCGAAACTGGTTTAGGGTAAATACGTCCCCTCCACATTAAATACACCCGACAACGTCCTAACCATGTTAATGAGACAAAACGCCTAGACAGGGTGGTTTCAATCATCGCAACTAACAAAAAGTAAGAAGGGACAGTTGATGGGACGGATACTGAAGTAGGCACCTGCCTGATCAACAAGTGGAGGGCTAGGATCAACCAAAAAGGGCTATATAATGTGAAGGTTGATGCACCAAGGAGGAGGCTGAGAAAAATGGCCAAGAACCAGAGCCTCCCAGCCCACCTCCAGGAGAAAGACTCCTCGAGATAACACGATTTAATTCTATATGAATACCACGAAAAACCATCGTCCGGTGACCAAGGCTTAGTCTTTCAAACCCACGCTCTACAAATGATATTGTTTGGGCCTTTTCACGTGCGAACCGAATATCATTTTGGGTCGTTACAAATTGCGTCCTTACAATTGGCGCCGTCTGTGGGAAAGACTTGTGTCTTGGCACATGTAGTGGGTTGAGACAATCCCTCACATCATTTCCAACAGCCGGATGTAGTGTTCCAGCGTAAAGTTCCACTAGGGGCTACGTTTCTTTACTAGGGGCTGCGCTTCGTAGCGTCAGCAGCACGGATGGTGCTAGGGGCTTGGTCGAGAAGCTAATCCCCCTGAACCAAGGTCCTATGCCATAGCCGAGGGGTTAATTCCCCCAACTACTTAAAAATCAAGTTTTGGACAGAACCAAGGTATTGCATGGTCCTCGGACTCAAACTTGTGGGGAAACCAACCACTTAAAAATCAAGTTTTGGACAGAACCAAGGTATTGCATGGTCCTCGGACTCAAACCTGTGGGGAAACCAATTACTTAAAAATCAAGTTTTGGACAGAACCAAGGTATTGCATGGTCCTCGGACTCAAACCTGTGGGGAAACCAACTACTTAAAAATCAAGTTTTGGACAGAACCAAGGTATTGCATGGTCCTCGGACTCAAACCTGTGGGGAAACCAACTACTTAAAAATCAAGTTTTGGACAGAACCAAGGTATTGCATGGTCCTCGGACTCAAACCTGTGGGGAAACCAACTACTTAAAAATCAAGTTTTGGACAGAACCAAGGTATTGCATGGTCTTCGGACTCAAACCTATGGGGAAACCAACTACTTAAAAATCAAGTTTTGAACAGAACCAAGGTATTGCATGGTCCTCGGGCTCAAACCTGTGGGGAAACCAACTACTTAAAAATCAAGTTTTTGACAGAACCAAGGTATTGCATGGTCCTCGGACTCAAACCTATGGGAAAACCAACAACTTAAATATCAAGTTTTGGACAGAACCAAGGTATTGCATGGTCATCGGACTCAAACCTGTGGGGAAACCAACTACTTAAAAATCAAGTTTTAGATAGAACCAAGGTATTGTATGGTCCACCAAGTTGGTCCTAATGGCACATATGACATTTCAGGTGATGCCTATGTACCCGCTGAAATAGGTCTAGACACGAGTTCAATATCCTGTGGGGGCGGGCGTGCTACTATTCTGAAACGGGGTCCTAAACATGTTATATGTGCAACCATGCATACATGTTACGATAATTAGTTCAGAAATCATAAACAGTAGTAAGTATCGACGAGGGCAACTGACAAGTAACCAAAAGGAAAAAGGAAGAAAAGAATTTCATATATATGGTCAACAGGTTCAAATTACCAACAGAATACAAAGTTTTGTCAATAAAAAAAAAAATAGTTAATCATTAAACTAAAAACAAATACAAAGCCTAGCCGGGGTTTCTACTTCTTTAATTTTGCATCGGCCACATCCTGGGAAGGTGGAACGGGATCAGTTTCGACGCCCTGGAGGACAGTCCCTTCTGGGGAAGACTGAGCAAGATCGGTGTTGGTGCTCTTGGGGACTACAGCAAGGGGAATTGTCTGTAGAGGCTGGGCAAGTATGGCTGGCTCTTCGGTATTAGGCATCTGAGTGTCGACCACGGGCTCAGCAACCTCTTTGGGTACCTCGGGATCCGTACGCTGAGATGCTTCTATCACATCCTGAAGCTTTCCCCCTTTGAGCGGCTCGCCAGGAGAGGCGCCGACCTGTACGGTTTCCGACTGAGTGACCCCTTCCTCATGTTGGTCGCTCATAGCCTTGGAGCTGGTGGAGGTGGCCTCACGGATGGCTGTAGGATAGAATATGTTTTCTGCTTTCTACAAATCGGACGAAGCATCCACCCTAGCTCGCTTCAAGGCCTCTTCCCAAACCTGGGAGCAGTAAAGCCTGCATACTCCAGGAATTTGGGCTTTGAGGGAGGCTTGGATGTCTACCCCCGCGTTGTAACCCTCATCCTCGGCCATTTCCTTGGCAGCCTCAGCCTCGTTTTTAGCAAACTCAGCCTCCTGCTTGGCCCTCATGGTTTCGTCCCGGGTATACTCCGCCACACCTTTGTCATTCTCTGCCATGATCAGTCTTTTATTTAAATCACTAATCTGCTTCTTGACTATTCGCAACTGATCCTCGGCTTCTAGCAGATGTTTTGTTTGGTCCTCGGCCTGTTTTTGGGCGCTAGCTAAACCCGCCGAGGCGCTATCCCTATCTCGGATAGCTTCTGTTAAGGCAGCCTTGGCCTTGGCGAGGTCTTCCTCGGAAGCTTTGAGAGTCCGCGTGGCCTCTAAGCGCTTGGAGCTTTCATTCTCGGCCGCCTTACTTTGCTTGTTCACCTCTTCCTCCATCTTATAGATGGCCTGGAGAGCCTGTCAAGGGAGATAAATACATCGTGAATGACAGACCGGGAGTGAGAATTAATAAAGTTTTAGGTTTCAAAAGCCTTACCATGCCCAAGTACCTCTTCGTACTGAGGAAGACCTCCTGTATCCTCATTTTCTTCAGCCCATCCACGTCGGTGGGAAGTAGCATGGTTCTCCTTAGTGCGTCTGCCACGTAACCACCCTCGCCATCTCCAAGGTCCCTAATGGACGTAGTTTCCAGCAGTGGCCCCCCGTGGAGCATTGAGGCGGGAAGCCAGGCGTTTGGCAAGGATTGGGCCTCGATCCCCTTTCCCTTGCCTTGGGAAGATTGGGCTTCAGTCTCTTTACCCTTGATTTGGTGCCCAATCTTCAATTGTTTCACACGCGGGGCTTCCTCCCTCTCCTTAGAAGATTGAGATTTTCCCCCATCCATAGTTTCCTTGCCCTTGGGACTCCTCTTTTTCTTTGAATTAGTGTTCTCCGGCCGAGGAGGCAGAACTGGTTGGGAAGGAGCAGGAAGTTTGGGGCGGGGGTATTGTGGCTGTGACTTTGTGGAGGATGACCTAGTCTGGATAATCTGGGGCTGAAGTGGTGGGGACGGAGCATTGGATTGCAGCGTTCCCTCCGCACCCTTCCCCGGTTGACCCTCAAGGAGTTCGAATAAGCTGGGGGGGGGGTTTTCTCTTGAGTCCCATCTCGGATTGAAAAGATGTGCCTATTGATGACAATTCCGCCTCGGACAAGGCTGGGTCACCTATATCACCAGAAGGATCCTCGGATTGGTCGGCTAGGTCAAATACCCCAAATCCCTCCTCAGACTGATCTAATTCGCCTTTGTCCTTCGCTCCTTGATGAGATGAGGAGAGGTCCACTCGTGGGATGCCCTCTGGGACAGTTGGTCCTTCGAAAATTAAAAATCCTGACTCGACCACGCTAATTTTTGGAAGCCAAGGACGGCTATCGCTGATCACGTGCCTAGGGTCGGCAAATGACTTCTGAAGGGGAGCGTACCCTAATATTTTGTGAGCGGCTCGGACTTGACCATCTCCGTCATTTACGAAAACTGCCGCTTGTAGAACAGTTTCCAAGTCTGCTCGGTTAACTAAGTGAAAATGCCGTTGAAAAGCGTGTGGATTTACAAAAAAAAAAAATATGCATGGTTAGTTTCCGAACCGCATCAGATTAGAATGGCGCAAAGGGTCGACGCCCGTCCATTCCTTATACCTCACCTGGTTCTCCTTCTACCATGGGACACAGAGTGCCATCATGCCATTCATCGGAGACGATAAGGAAATCATTGTTTAATCCCTTGTTGGAATCAGGGAGGCATTAAATTAGTCGAACCCTCTCGTTTCTCGTCTTCATGTAGTAGGATTTCCCCTTCAAATTTTGGAGATTATAGCACCAATTCACGTCATGGTGAGTCAGTCTTAGCCCCATTTTTTCGTTTAAAGAATCCACATAGCCCAGAATCCTAAACATGTTGCTGGTGCACTGGGTGGGGGCTAATCGGAAGTGCCTAAGGTAACCTTTCGTTACCGGCCCCATAGGGATTCTCATACCCCCCTCTACAAAGGCGAGGACGGGAATTACCACCTCGCCCGTTTCCATCTTATAGTACCACTCCCCCATCTTACAATGCCTCAGACTTACATTGGGAGGAATCCTGTAATCGACGATGAACTTTTTCATCACCTCTTCAGTATCGACTAATTTTCTCAGTCTCAATTTAGCCATCTCTACGATTTACTAAACAAACTCAACCAGTGACGGGAGAAGAAAGGGAACCAAAGAAAAATAAACCCAGAAAAGAAAAAATACGAGTTAATGGAAGCAGGGAACTTACAGAAAAGAGGAAAGACGCTTTGGACAGGCTTTT